>NW_024609264.1:0-55000 GCF_018296145.1 Oncorhynchus tshawytscha | reverse complement strand
TAGCTGTATATAATACCCTGCTCTGTTCTGCTCTGTAGCTCTGTATATATAATACCCTGGTTCTGCTCTGTAGCTGTATATAATACCCTGGTTCTGCTCTGTAGCTGTATATAATACCCTGTTCTGCTCTGTAGCTGTATATAATACCATGTCTGGTTTGCTCTGTAGCTGTATATAATACCCTGGTTCTGCTCTGTAGCTGTATATAATACCCTGGTTCTGCTCTGTAGCTGTATATAATACCCTGGTTCTGCTCTGTTGTATTCTGCTCTGTAGCTGTCCATGGTTCTGCTCTGTAGCTGTATATAATACCCTGGTTCTGCTCTGTAGCTGTATACCATACCCCTGGTTCTGCTCTGTAGCTGTATATAATACCATGGTTCTGCTCTGTAGCTGTATATAATACCATGGTTCTGCTCTGTAGCTGTATATAATACCATGGTTCTGCTCTGTAGCTGTATATAATACCCTGGTTCTGCTCTGTAGCTGTATAATACCATGTCTCTGCTCTGTAGCTGTATATAATACCATGTCTCTGCTCTGTAGCTCTGTCTCTGTCTGTAGCTGTATAATACCCTGGTTCTGCTCTGTAGCTGTATATAATACCATGTCTATAATACTGGTTCTGCTCTGTAGATGTATATAATACCATGTTCTGCTCTGTAGCTGTATATAATACCCTGGTTCTGCTCTGTAGCTGTATATAATACCATGTCTCTGCTCTGCTCTGTAGCTGTATATAATACCATGGTTCTCTGCTCTGTAGCTGTATATAATACCCTGGTTCTGCTCTTTAGCTGTATATAATACCCTGGTTCTGCTCTGTAGCTGTATATAATACCCTGGTTCTGCTCTGTAGCTGTATATAATACCCTGGTTCTGCTCTGTAGCTGTATATAATACCCTGGTTCTGCTCTGTAGCTGTATATAATACCATGTCTCTATTCTGCTCTGTAGCTGTATATAATACCCTGGTCTGTAGCTGTATATAATACCCTGGTTCTGCTCTGTAGCTGTATATAATACCATGGTTCTGCTCTGCTCTGTAGCTGTATATAATACCATGGTTCTGCTCTGTAGCTGTATATAATACCCTGGTTCTGCTCTGTAGCTGTATATAATACCCTGGTTCTGCTCTGTAGCTGTATATAATACCCTGGTTCTGCTCTGTAGCTGTATATAATACCATGTCTCTGCTCTATAATACCATGCTGCTCTGTAGCTGTATATAATACCCTGGTTCTGCTCTGTAGCTGTATATAATACCCTGGTTCTGCTCTGTAGCTGTATATAATACCATGGTTCTGCTCTGTAGCTGTATATAATACCCTGGTTCTGCTCTGTAGCTGTATATAATACCATGGTTCTGCTCTGTGCTCTGTAGCTGTATATAATATGTCCTGGTTCTGCTCTGTAGCTGTATATAATACCCTGGTTCTGCTCTGTAGCTGTATATAATACCATGGTTCTCTGCTCTGTAGCTGTATATAATACCATGTCTCTGCTTCTGCTCTGTAGTCTGTATATAATACCATGGTTCTGCTGCTCTGTTCTGCTCTGTAGCTGTATATAATACCCTGGTTCTGCTCTGTAGCTGTATATAATACCCTGGTTCTGCTCTGTAGCTGTATATAATACCCTGGTTCTGCTCTGTAGCTGTATATAATACCCTGGTTCTGCTCTGTCTGTATATAATACCATGTCTGCTCTGTAGCTGTATATAATACTGGTTCTGCTCTGTAGCTGTATATAATACCATGTCTCTGCTTTGCTCTGTAGCTGTATATAATACCATGGTTCTGCTCTGTAGCTGTATATAATACCCTGGTTCTGCTCTGTAGCTGTATATAATACCCTGGTTCTGCTCTGTAGCTGTATATAATACCATGGCTCTGCTCTGTAGCTGTATATAATACCCTGGTTCTGCTCTGTAGCTGTATATAATACCATGTCTCTTCTGCTCTGTAGCTGTATATAATATAATACCATGGTTCTGCTGCTGTAGCTGTATATAATACCATGGTTCTGCTCTGTAGCTGTATATAATACCCTGGTTCTGCTCTGTAGCTGTATATAATACCATGTCTCTGCTATGTATATAATACCATGGTTCTGCTCTGTAGCTGTATATAATACCATGGTCTGCTCTGTAGCTGTATATAATACTGTCTGCTCTGTAGCTGTATATAATACCATGGTTCTGCTCTGTAGCTGTATATAATACCATGGTTCTGCTGTGTAGCTGTATAATATTACCATGGTTCTGCTCTGTAGCTGTATATAATACCCTGGTTCTGCTCTGTAGCTGTATATAATACCCTGGTTCTGCTCTGTAGCTGTATATAATACCCTGGTTCTGCTCTGTAGCTGTATATAACACCCTGTTCTGCTCTGTAGCTGTTTATAATACCCTGGTTCTGCTCTGTAGCTGTATATAATACCATGTCTCTATTCTGCTGTGTAGCTGTTTATAATACCCTGGTTCTGCTCTTTAGCTGTATATAATACCCTGGTTCTGCTCTGTAGCTGTATATAATACTGCTCTGTAGTGTCATAATACCATGCTCTGTAGCTGTTTATAATACCCTGGTTCTGCTCTGTAGCTGTATATAATACCATGTCTCTGCTCTGCTCTGTAGCTGTATATAATACCATGGCTCTGCTCTGTAGCTGTATATAATACCCTGGTTCTGCTCTGTAGATGTATATAATACCCTGGTTCTGCTCTGTAGCTGTATACCATGGCTCTGCTCTGTAGCTGTATATAATACCCTGGTTCTGCTCTGTAGCTGTATATAATACCATGTCTCTATTCTGCTCTGTAGCTGTATATAAAACCATGTCTCTAGTCTGCTCTGTAGCTGTATATAATCCCTGGTTCTGCTCTGTAGCTGTATATAATACCATGTCTCTAGTCTGCTCTGTAGATGTATATAATACCATGTCTCTATTTGCTGTGTAGCTGTATATAATACCATGGTTCTGCTCTGTAGCTGTGTATAATACCCTTGTTCTGCTCTGTAGCTGTTTATAAATACCATGGTTCTGCTCTGTAGCTGTATATAATACCCAGGATCTGCTCTATAGATGTATATAATACCATGGCTCTGCTCTGTAGCTGTATATAATACCATGGAACTGCTCTGAATAGCTGTATATAATACCCTGGTTCTGCTCTGTAGCTGTATATAATACCATGGTTCTGCTCTGTAGCTGTATATAATACCCTGGTTCTGCTCTGTAGCTGTTTATAATACCCTGGTTCTAATCTGTAGCTGTATATAATACCCTGGTTCTGCTCTGTAGCTGTATATAATACCCTGGTTCTGCTCTGTAGCTGTTTATAATACCCTGGTTCTGCTCTGTAGCTGTATATAATGCCATGTCTCTATTCTGCTGTGTAGCTGTTTATAATACCCTGGTTCTGCTCTGTAGCTGTATATAATACCATGTTCTGCTCTCTGCTCTGTAGCTGTATATAATACCATGGTTCTGCTCTGTAGCTGTATATAATACCCTGGTTCTGCTCTGTAGCTGTATATAATACCATGTCTCTATTGGTTCTGCTCTGTAGCTGTATATAATACCCTGGTTCTGCTCTGTAGCTGTATATAATACCCTGGTTCTGCTCTGTAGATGTATATAATACCATGGTTCTGCTCTGTAGCTGTATATAATACCATGGTTCTGCTCTGTAGCTGTATATAATACCATGGTTCTGCTCTGTAGCTGTATATATAATACCATGGTTCTGCTCTGTAGCTGTATATAATACCATGGCTCTGCTGTATATAATACTAGTGTAGCTGTATATAATACCATGTCTCTGCTCTGTAGCTGTATATAATACCCTGGTTCTGCTCTGTAGCTGTATATAATACCCTGGTTCTGCTCTGTAGCTGTATATAATACCCTGGTTCTGCTCTGTAGCTGTATATAATACCCTGGTTCTGCTCTTTAGCTGTATATAATACCATGTCTCTGCTTCTGCTCTGTAGCTGTATATAATACCATGTCTCTGCTTCTGCTCTTTAGCTGTATATAATACCCTGGTTCTGCTCTGTAGCTGTATATAATACCCTGTGCTCTATTCTGCTCTGTAGCTGTATATAATACCCATGGTTCTGCTCTGTAGTTCTGTATATATAATACCATGTTCTGCTCTGTAGTGTATATAATACATGGCTCTGCTCTGTAGCTGTATATAATACCCTGTTCTGCTCTGTAGCTGTATATAATACCCTGGTTCTGCTCTGTAGCTGTATATAATACCATGGTTCTGCTCTGTAGCTGTATATAATACCCTGGTTCTGCTCTGTAGCTGTATATAATACCATGTCTGTGCTCTGCTCTGTAGCTGTAAATAATACCCTGGTTCTGCTCTGTAGCTGTATATAATACCATGTCTCTATTCTGCTCTGTAGCTGTATATAAAACCATGTCTCTAGTCTGCTCTGTAGCTGTATATACTGTCTCTATTCTGCTGTATAGCTGTTTATAATACCCTGGTTCTGCTCTGTAGCTGTATATAATACCCTGGTTCTGCTCTGTAGCCGTATATAATACCATGTCTTCTGCTCTGTAGCTGTATATAATACCATGGTTCTGCTCTGTAGCTGTATATAATACCCTGGTTCTGCTCTGTAGTTGTATATAATACCCTGGTTCTGCTCTGTAGCTGTATATAATACCATGTCTCTGCTCTGTAGCTGTATATAATACCCTGGTTCTGCTCTGTAGCTGTATATAATACCCTGGTTCGGCTCTGTATCTGTTTATAATACCCTGGTTCTGCTCTGTAGCTGTATATAATACCATGTCTTTGCTTTGCTCTGTAGCTGTATATAATACCATGGTTCTGCTCTGTAGCTGTATATAATACCATGGCTCTGCTCTGTAGCTGTATATAATACCCTGGTTCTGCTCTCTAGCTGTATATAATACCCTGGTTCTGCTCTGTAGCTGTATATACTACCATGTCTCTATTCTGCTCTGTAGCTGTTTATAAAACCATGTCTCTAGTCTGCTCTGTATATATACTACCATGGTCTCTATTCTGCTGTAGCTGTTTATAATACCCTGGTTCTGCTCTGTAGCTGTATATAATACCCTGGTTCTGCTCTGTAGCTGTGTATAATAGCATGGTTCTGCTCTGTAGCTGTATATAATACCCTGGTTCTGCTCTGTAGTTGTATATAATACCCTGGTTCTGCTCTGTAGCTGTATATAATACCATGTCTCTGCTCTGTAGCTGTATATAATACCCTGGTTCTGCTCTGTAGCCGTATATAATACCATGTCTTTGCTTTGCTCTGTAGCTGTATATAATACCATGGTTCTGCTTTTTAGCTGTTTATAATACCCTGGTTCTGCTCTGTAGCTGTATATACTACCATGTCTCTAGTCTGCTCTGTAGCTGTATATAATACCATGGCTCTGCTCTGTAGCTGTATATAATACCCTGGTTCTGCTCTGTAGCTGTATATAATACCATGTCTCTGCTCTGCTTTGTAGATGTATATAATACCCTGGTTCTGCTCTGTAGCTGTATATAATACCATGGTTCTGCTCTGTAGCTGTATATAATACCATGGCTCTGCTCTGTAGCTGTATATAATACCATGGTTCTGCTCTGTAGCTGTATATAATACCCTGGTTCTGCTCTGTAGCTGTATATAATACCATGCTCTGCTCTGTAGCTGTATATAATACCATGGTTCTGCTCTGTAGTTCTGCTCTGTAGCTGTATATAATACCCTGGTTCTGCTCTGTAGCTGTATATAATACCCTGGTTCTGCTCTGTAGCTGTTTATAATACCCTGGTTCTGCTCTGTAGCTGTATATAATACCCTGGTTCTGCTCTGTAGATGTATATAAACCATGTCTCTGCTCTGTAGCTGTGTATAATAGCATGGTTCTGCTCTGTAGCTGTATATAATACCCTGGTTCTGCTCTGTAGCTGTTTATAATACATGGCTCTGCTCTGTAGCTGTATATAATACCATGGTTCTGCTCTGTAGCTGTTTATAATACCCTGGTTCTGCTCTGTAGCTGTATATACTACCATGTCTCTATTCTCCTCTGTAGCTGTATATAAAACCATGTCTCTAGTCTGCTCTGTAGCTGTATATACTACCATGTCTCTATTCTGCTGTATAGCTGTTTATAATACCCTGGTTCTGCTCTGTAGCTGTATATAATACCCTGGTTCTGCTCTGTAGATGTATATAATACCATGTCTCTGCTCTGTAGCTGTATATAATACCCTGGTTCTGCTCTGTAGCTGTATATAATACCCTGGTTCTGCTCTGTAGCTGTATATAATACCATGTCTTTGCTTTGCTCTGTAGCTGTATATAATACCATGGTTCTGCTCTGTAGCTGTATATAATACCCTGGTTCTGCTCTGTAGCTGTATATAATACCCTGGTTCTGCTCTGTAGCTGTATATAATACCATGTCTCTGCTCTGTAGCTGTATATAATACCCTGGTTCTGCTCTGTAGCTGTATATAATACCCTGGTTCTGCTCTGTAGCTGTATATAATACCCTGGTTCTGCTCTGTAGCTGTATATAATACCCTGGTTCTGCTCTGCCATCTGCTCTGCTTTGTGTATATAATACCCTGGTTCTGCTCTGTAGCTGTATATAATACCATGGTTCTTCTCTGTAGCTGTATATAATACCATGGTTCTGCTCTGTAGCTGTATATAATACCCTGGTTCTGCTCTGTAGCTGTATATAATACCATGGCTCTGCTCTGTAGCTGTATATAATACCATGGCTCTGCTCTGTAGCTGTATATAATACCATGGTTCTGCTCTGTAGCTGTATATAATACCCTGGTTCTGCTCTGTAGCTGTATATAATACCATGTTTCTTCTGCTCTGTAGCTGTATATAATACCATGGTTCTGCTCTGTAGCTGTATATAATACCCTGGTTCTGCTCTGTAGCTGTGTATAATAACATGGTTCTGCTTTTTAGCTGTATATAATACCCTGGATCTGCTCTGTAGATGTATATAATACCCTGGTTCTGCTCTGTAGCTGTTTATAATACCCTGGTTCTGCTCTGTAGCTGTATATAATACCCTGGTTCTGCTCTGTAGATGTATATAACACCCTAGTTCTGCTCTGTAGCTGTTTATAATACCCTGGTTCTGCTCTGTAGCTGTTTATAATGCCCTGGTTCTGCTCTGTTGCTGTATATAATACCATGTCTCTGCTCTGCTCTGTAGCTGTATATAATACCATGGTTCTGCTCTGTAGCTGTATATAATACCATGGTTCTGCTCTGTAGATGTATATAATACCCTGGTTCTGCTCTGTAGCGGTATATAATACCCTGGTTCTGCTCTGTAGCTGTTTATAATACCCTGGTTCTGCTCTGTAGTTGTATATAATACCCTGGTTCTGCTCTGTAGATGTGTGTAAACCATGTCTCTGCTCTGTAGCTGTGTATAATAGCATGGTTCTGCTCTGTAGCTGTATATAATACCCTTGTTCTGCTCTGTAGCTGTATATAATACCCTGGTTCTGCTCTGTAGCTGTTTATAATAACATGGCTCTGCTCTGTAGCTGTATGTAATACCATGGTTCTGCTCTGCTGTGAGGCTGTATATAATACCATGGTTCTGCTCTGTAGCTGTGTATAATAGCATGGTTCTGCTCTGTAGCTGTATATAATACCCTGGTTCTGCTCTGTAGTTGTATATAATACCCTGGTTCTGCTCTGTAGCTGTATATAATACCATGTCTCTGCTCTGTAGATGTATATAATACCCTGGTTCTGCTCTGTACCTGTATATAATACCATGGTTCTGCTCTGTAGCTGTATATAATACCATGGCTCTGCTCTGTAGCTGTATATAATACCATGGTTCTGCTCTGTAGCTGTATATAATACCATGTCTCTGCTCTGCTCTGTAGCTGTATATAATACCATGGTTCTGCTCTGTAGCTGTATATAATACCATGGCTCTATTCTACTCTGTAGCTGTATATAATACCCTGGTTCTGCTCTGTAGCGGTATATAATACCCTGGTTCTGCTCTGTAGCTGTTTATAATACCCTGGTTCTGCTCTGTAGTTGTATATAATACCCTGGTTCTGCTCTGTAGATGTGTGTAAACCATGTCTCTGCTCTGTAGCTGTGTATAATAGCATGGTTCTGCTCTGTAGCTGTATATAATACCCTTGTTCTGCTCTGTAGCTGTATATAATACCCTGGTTCTGCTCTGTAGCTGTATATAATACCATGGTTCTGCTTTTTAGCTGTTTATAATACCCTGGTTCTGCTCTGTAGCTGTATATACTACCATGTCTCTAGTCTGCTCTGTAGCTGTATATACTACCATGTCTCTATTCTGCTGTATAGCTGTTTATAATACCCTGGTTCTGCTCTGTAGCTGTATATAATACCCTGGTTCTGCTCTGTAGATGTATATAATACCATGTCTCTGCTCTGTAGCTGTATATAATACCCTGGTTCTGCTCTGTAGCTGTATATAATACCCTGGTTCTGCTCTGTAGCTGTATATAATACCATGTCTTTGCTTTGCTCTGTAGCTGTATATAATACCATGGTTATGCTCTGTAGCTGTATATAATACCCTGGTTCTGCTCTGTAGTTGTATATAATACCCTGGTTCTGCTCTGTAGCTGTATATAATACCATGTCTCTGCTCTGTAGCTGTATATAATACCCTGGTTCTGCTCTGTAGCTGTATATAATACCCTGGTTCTGCTCTGTAGCTGTATATAATACCATGGCAATGCTCTGTAGCTTTCATATAATACCCTGGTTCTGCTCTGTAGCTGTATCTAATACCATGTCTCTGCTCTGCTTTGTAGATGTATATAATACCCTGGTTCTGCTCTGTACCTGTATATAATACCATGGTTCTTCTCTGTAGCTGTATATAATACCATGGCTCTGCTCTGTAGCTGTATATAATACCATGGTTCTGCTCTGTAGCTGTATATAATACCCTGGTTCTGCTCTGTAGCTGTATATAATACCATGGCTCTATTCTGTAGCTGTATATAATACCCTGGTTCTGCTCTGTAGCTGTATATAATACCCTGGTTCTGCTCTGTAGCTGTTTATAATACCCTGGTTCTGCTCTGTAGTTGTATATAATACCCTGGTTCTGCTCTGTAGATGTATAAACCATGTCTCTGCTCTGTAGCTGTGTATAATAGCATGGTTCTGCTCTGTAGCTGTATATAATACCCTTGTTCTGCTCTGTAGCTGTTTATAATAACATGGCTCTGCTCTGTAGCTGTATATAATACCATGGTTCTGCTTTTTAGCTGTTTATAATACCCTGGTTCTGCTCTGTAGCTGTATATACTACCATGTCTCTAGTCTGCTCTGTAGCTGTATATACTACCATGTCTCTATTCTGCTGTATAGCTGTTTATAATACCCTGGTTCTGCTCTGTAGCTGTATATAATACCCTGGTTCTGCTCTGTAGATGTATATAATACCATGTCTCTGCTCTGTAGCTGTATATAATACCCTGGTTCTGCTCTGTAGCTGTATATAATACCCTGGTTCTGCTCTGTAGCCGTATATAATACCATGTCTTTGCTTTGCTCTGTAGCTGTATATAATACCATGGTTCTGCTCTGTAGCTGTATATAATACCCTGGTTCTGCTCTGTAGTTGTATATAATACCCTGGTTCTGCTCTGTAGCTGTATATAATACCATGTCTCTGCTCTGTAGCTGTATATAATACCCTGGTTCTGCTCTGTAGCTGTATATAATACCCTGGTTCTGCTCTGTAGCTGTATATAATACCATGGCAATGCTCTGTAGCTGTATATAATACCCTGGTTCTGCTCTGTAGCTGTATATAATACCATGTCTCTGCTCTGCTTTGTAGATGTATATAATACCCTGGTTCTGCTCTGTACCTGTATATAATACCATGGTTCTTCTCTGTAGCTGTATATAATACCATGGCTCTGCTCTGTAGCTGTATATAATACCATGGTTCTGCTCTGTAGCTGTATATAATACCATGGTTCTACTCTGTAGCTGTATATAATACCCTGGTTCTGCTCTGTAGCGGTATATAATACCCTGGTTCTGCTCTGTAGCTGTTTATAATACCCTGGTTCTGCTCTGTAGTTGTATATAATACCCTGGTTCTGCTCTGTAGATGTGTGTAAACCATGTCTCTGCTCTGTAGCTGTGTATAATAACATGGTTCTGCTTTTTAGCTGTATATAATACCCTGGATCTGCTCTGTAGATGTATATAATACCCTGGTTCTGCTCTGTAGCTGTTTATAATACCCTGGTTCTGCTCTGTAGCTGTTTATAATGCCCTGGTTCTGCTCTGTTGCTGTATATAATACCATGTCTCTGCTCTGCTCTGTAGCTGTATATAATACCATGGTTCTGCTCTGTAGCTGTATATAATACCATGGCTCTATTCTACTCTGTAGCTGTATATAATACCCTGGTTCTGCTCTGTAGCTGTTTATAATACCCTGGTTCTGCTCTGCAGTTGTATATAATACCCTTGTTCTGCTCTGTAGCTGTATATAATACCCTGGTTCTGCTCTGTAGATGTATATAATACCATGGCTCTGCTCTGTAGCTGTATATAATACCATGGCTCTGCTCTGTAGCTGGATATAATACCATGGCTCTGCTCTGTAGCTGTATATAATACCATGGCTCTGCTCTGTAGCTGAATATAATACCATGATTCTGCTCTGTAGCTGTATATAATACCTTGGTTCTGCTCTGTAGCTGTATATAATACCATGTCAGAACACTTAAATGGAGAATGGAACTTTGTCCTCCAGTCATCTGTGATCTGATCAACTTCTCACTGACTATTTCATCTTCACAATGTTGTCCTTAGTGGCACAGCAATGTGTTTCTAATGATAGACTGATGTCCCGAGGGGTTGTGATATATGTCCAATATATCACGGCCGAGGGCTGTTCTCACCCACCACGCAACGCGGAATGCCCGGATGCAACCTTTCGCCGTGGTACCATATTGCTATTATAAACATGTTGTCAACGTAATTAGAGCAGTATAAAGAAATGAATTGTTATACCCATGGTATAAGGTCTGATATACCCGTGGTATAAGGTCTGATATACCCATGGTATAAGGTCTGATATTCCCATGGTATAAGGTCTGATATACCCGTGGTATAAGGTCTGATATACCCGTGGTATAAGTTCTGATATACCCGTGGTATAAGGTCTGATATACCCGTGGTATAAGGTCTGATATACCCATGGTAAGGTCTTTTATACCCATGGTATAAGGTCTGATATACCTGTGGTATAAGGTCTGATATACCCGTGGTGTAAGGTCTGATATACCCGTGGTGTAAGGTCTGATATACCCGTGGTGTAAGGTCTGATATACCCATGGTAAGGTCTTTTATACCCATGGTATAAGGTCTGATATACCTGTGGTATAAGGTCTGATATACCCGTGGTATAAGGTCTGATATACCCGTGGTATAAGGTCTGATATACGACGGCTTCAGGGATCGAACCACCCGGTTATAATATGTTTCACTGTTGAAACCCAACAAATGTGTTGGAAGATGGAGAACTTTCTGTTTTCCTGCTGTGGGAAAATCCTTCCTCTTCCTCACTTCATCATATTGACGTTGGAACAGACCTTTAGTATTTAGTCTTTGATGTTCAGTCTCATTCCATGTCAGTCTGGCCCGGCAGATCCAATCCAATTAGAGGCAGCCCAGGTTCAGTCCAGCTAGAGGCAGCCCAGGTCCAATCCAGCTAGAGGCATCCCAGGTCCAGTCCAGCTAGAGGCAGCCCAGGTCCAGTCCAGCTAGAGGCAGCCCAGGTCCAGTCCAGCTAGAGGCAGCCCAGGTCCAGTCCAGCTAGAGGCAGCCCAGGTCCAGTCCAGCTAGAGGCAGCCCAGGTCCAGTCCAGCTAGAGGCAGCCCAGGTCCAGTCCAGCTAGAGGCAGCCCAGGTCCAGTCCAGCTCCAGTCCAGCTAGAGGCAGCCCAGGTCCAGTCCAGCTAGAGGCAGCCCAGGTCCAGTCCAGCTAGAGGCAGCCCAGGTCCAGTCCAGCTAGAGGCAGCCCAGGTCCAGTCCAGCTAGAGGCAGCCCAGGTCCAGTCCAGCTAGAGGCAGCCCAGGTCCAGTCCAGCTAGAGGCAGCCCAGGTCCAGTCCAGCTAGAGGCAGCCCGGGTCCAGTCCAGCTAGAGGCAGCCCGGGTCCAGTCCAGCTAGAGGCAGCCCAGGTCCAGTCCAGCTAGAGGCAGCCCAGGTCCAGTCCAGCTAGAGGCAGCCCAGGTCCAGTCCAGTAGAGGCAGCCCAGGTCCAGTCCAGCTAGAGGCAGCCCAGGTCCAGTCCAGCTAGAGGCAGCCCAGGTCCTAGTCCAGCTCCAGAGGCAGCCCAGGTCCAGTCCTGAGACTGGTGATGCCTCAGGTCTGCAGTCCATCGTTGACTGGTGATGGGGACCTCCTCAGCTCTGCAACAGTCCTGATCGTTGACTGGTGATGGGGACCTCCTCAGCTCTGCAACAGTCCTGATCGTTGACTGGTGTTGGGAACCTCCTCAGCTCTGCAACAGTGCTGATATTTGACTGGTGTTGGGAACCTCCTCAGCTCTGCAACAGTGCTGATATTTGACTGGTGATGGGGACCTCCTCAGCTCTGCAACAGTCCTGATCGTTGACTGGTGTTGGGGACCTCCTCAGCTCTGCAACAGTCCTGATCGTTGACTGGTGTTGGGAACCTCCTCAGCTCTGCAACAGTGCTGATCGTTGACTGGCATTGGCCACTTCTCTTTCTGCAGACCAAGAAAGGTTTTTTTGGGGGAGTAGCTAGTAGGAAACATTGGGAAAATACTACACTTTTTTTGGATTGGAAACAAAGTTTCTTTAAAAGTGATTAAAGAGCCACTTTTGCAATAAAAGTGATTTCCAGAGGCTCTTTGGACCAGCAGTGTTAGCCCTAACCCTTTAGACATGGCTAAAGGTCAATCAGATTTGTGATCATAATCCCTAGCTGTGTGTTGCCGCTGTCCATGTTGTCTGTTGTCTGTAGCTTGTGAGGTGTGGAAACACTTTGTTGGTTTTATGGGTTTTGTCTTGTTGCTTATTGTGCCATGTTGCTCTGTCTGTATGCTACGTCTTTCTTGTCCTATGTTGCTCTGCGTGTGCTCACTGCTCATTGATAGTATGCATTGTAATTGGACCAGCAGTGTTAACCCTGACCATTTACCAGAGGCTCTATGGACCAGCAGTGTTAACCCTAACCCTTTACCAGAGGCTCTATGGACCAGCAGTGTTAACCCTAACCCTAACCCTTTACCAGAGGCTCTATGGACCAGCAGTGTTAACCCTAACCCTTTACCAGAGGCTTATGGACCAGCAGTGTTAACCCTAACCCTTTACCAGAGGCTCTATGGACCAGCAGTGTTAACCCTAACCCTTTACCAGAGGCTCTATGGACCAGCAGTGTTAACCCTGACCATTTACCAGAGGCTCTATGGACCAGCAGTGTTAACCCTAACCCTTTACCAGAGGCTCTATGGACCAGCAGTGTTAACCCTAACCCTAACCCTTTACCAGAGGCTCTATGGACCAGCAGTATTAACCCTAACCCTTTACCAGAGGCTCTATGGACCAGCAGTGTTAACCCTAACCCTTTACCAGAGGCTCTATGGACCAGCAGTGTTAACCCTAACCCTTTACCAGAGGCTCTATGGACCAGCAGTGTTAACCCTAACCCTTTACCAGAGGCTCTATGGACCAGCAGTGTTAACCCTAACCCTTTACCAGAGGCTCTATGGACCAGCAGTGTTAACCCTAACCCTAACCCTTTACCAGAGGCTCTATGGACCAGCAGTGTTAACCCTAACCATTTACCAGAGGCTCTATGGACCAGCAGTGTTAACCCTAACCCTTTACCAGAGGCTCTATGGACCAGCAGTGTTAGAGGCTCTATGGACCAGCAGTGTTAACCCTAACCCTTTACCAGAGGCTCTATGGACCAGCAGTGTTAACCCTAACCCTTTACCAGAGGCTCTATGGACCAGCAGTGTTAACCCTAACCCTTTACCAGAGGCTCTATGGACCAGCAGTGTTAACCAACACTTTACCAGAGGCTCTATGGACCAGCAGTGTTAACCCTAACCCTTTACCAGAGGCTCTATGGACCAGCAGTGTTAACCCTAACCCTTTACCAGAGGCTCTATGGACCAGCAGTGTTAACCCTAACCCTTTACCAGAGGCTCTATGGACCAGCAGTGTTAACCCTTTTACCAGAGGCTTATGGACCAGCAGTGTTAACCAACCCTTTACCAGAGGCTCTATGGACCAGCAGTGTTAACCCTAACCCTTTACCAGAGGCTCTACCAGCAGTGTTAACCTAAACCTTTACCAGAGGCTCTATGGACCAGCAGTGTTAACCCTAAACCTTTACCAGAGGCTCTATGGACCAGCAGCGTTAACCCTAACCCTAACCCTTTACCAGAGGCTCTATGGACCAGCAGTGTTAACCCTAACCCTTTACCAGAGGCTTATGGACCAGCAGTGTTAACCCTAACCCTTTACCAGAGGCTCTATGGACCAGCAGTGTTAACCCTAACCCAGAGGCTAACCAGCAGTTTACCAGAGGCTCTATGGACCAGCAGTGTTAACCCTAAACCTTTACCAGAGGCTCTATGGACCAGCAGTGTTAACCCTAACCCTTTACCAGAGGCTCTATGGACCAGCAGTGTTAACCCTAACCCTTTACCAGAGGCTTATGGACCAGAGGCTCTATGGACCAGCAGTGTTAACCCTAACCCTTTACCAGAGGCTCTATGGACCAGCAGTGTTAACCCTAACCCTTTACCAGAGGCTCTATGGACCAGCAGTGCTCCCTATGGACCAGCAGTGTTAACCCTAACCCTTTACCAGAGGCTCTATGGACCAGCAGTGTTAACCTAACCCTAACCCTTTACCAGAGGCTGTATGGACCAGCAGTGTTAACCCTAACCCTTTACCAGAGGCTCTATGGACCAGCAGTGTTAACCCTAACCCTTTACCAGAGGCTCTATGGACCAGCAGTGTTAACCCTAAACCTTTACCAGAGGCTCTATGGACCAGCAGTGTTAACCCTAACCCTTTACCAGAGGCTCTATGGACCAGCAGTGTTAACCCTAACCCTAACCCTTTACCAGAGGCTCTATGGACCAGCAGTGTTAACCCTAACCCTAAACCTTTACCAGAGGCTCTATGGACCAGCAGTGTTAACCCTAAACCTTTACCAGAGGCTCTATGGACCAGCAGTGTTAACCCTAACCCTTTACCACTCTATGGACCAGCAGTGTTAACCCTAACCCTTTACCAGAGGCTCTATGGACCAGCAGTGTTAACCCTAACCCTTTACCAGAGGCTCTATGGACCAGCAGTGTTAACCCTTTACCAGAGGCTCTATGGACCAGCAGTGTTAACCCTAACACTAACCCGTAACCAGAGGCTCTATGGACCAGCAGTGTTAACCCTAAACCTAACCCTTTACCAGAGGCTCTATGGACCAGCAGTGTTAACCCTAACCCTTTACCAGAGGCTCTATGGACCAGCAGTGTTAACCCTAACCCTTTACCAGAGGCTCTATGGACCAGCAATGTTAACCCTAACCCTAACCCTTTACCAGAGGCTTATGGACCAGCAGTGTTAACCCTATACAGGCCACAGGCAGCTTGGTATTTACAGGCAGTTTGGTAAATACAGCACACAGGCAGTTTGATATTTACAGGCCACAGGTAGCTTCTGTGGACCAGAGCAAAGCTCCATGTTTGTCAAGCAACTTGGTATATACTCAGATTGTATATGCTTGAAGTTAGTAAGGGAGATATAAGTCTCCAGCTGATCCAGTGATTTTTGCAATTCGTTCCAGTCATTGGCAGCAGAGAACTGGAAGGAAAGGTGGTCAAAGGAGGTGTTGGCTTTGGGTGTGACCAGTGAGATATACCTGCAGGAGCGCGTGCTACTGGTGGGTGTTGTTATCGTGACCAGTGAGCTGAGATAAGGCAGGGCTTTACCTAGCAAAGACTTATAGATGACCTGGAGCCAGTGGGTCTGGTGACGAATAGGTAGCGAGGGCCAGCCAACGAGAGCATACAGGTTTAGGTGGTGGGTGGTAAAAGGTGCTTTTTCCAGTTTGCTGAGTAGAGTGTTGGAGGCTATTTCGTAAATGTAGTAGTAGTCGGTAGTAGTCAGTTTTACGAGGGCATGTTTGTTAGCATGAGTGAAGGAGGCTTTCTTGCGAATTAGAAAACCGATTCTAGATTTAACCGGACACCTAGGTATTTGTAGTAGTCCACATATTGTAAGTCAGAACCGTCCAGAGTACTGATGCTGGACGGGCAGGCAGTTGTGGGCAGCGATCAGTTGAAGAGCATGCATTTGGTTTTTTCTTGCGTTTTCGAGCAGTTGGAGGCCACGGAATGAGTGTTATATGGCATTGAAGCTCATCTGGAGGATTGTTAACACAGTGTCCAAAAAAGAGCCAGGTGTATACAGAATGGTGTCGTCTGCGTAGAGGTGGATCAGAGACTCACCAGCAGCAAGAGCGACATCATTGATACATACAGACAAAAAGAGTCGCCCCGAAAATTGAACCCTGTGGCACCCCCATAGAGACTGCCAGAGGTCCGGACAACAGGCCCTCCGATTTGACACACTGAACTCTATCTGAGAAGTAGTTGGTGAACCAGGCGAGGCAGTCATTTGAGAAACCAAGGCTATTGAGTCTGCCGATAAGAATGCGGTGATTGACAGAGTCGAAAGCCTTGGTCTGGTTGATGAAGACGGCTGCACAGTACTGTCTTTTATCGATGGTGGTTATGATATCGTTTAGGACCTTGAGCGTGGCTGAGGTGCACCCATGACCAGCTCGGGAACCAGATTGCATAGCGGAGAAGGTACGGTGTGGTGGGATTCAAAATGGTCATTCGAGGGTTTTTCTTTATTTTTACTATTTTCTACATTGTAGAGTAATAGTGAAGACGTCACAACTATGAAATAACACATGGAATTATGTAGTAACCAAAAAAGTGTTAAACAAATCAAAATATATTTTATTTTTGAGATTCTTCAAAGTAGCCATCCTTTGCCTTGATGACAGCTTTGCACACTCTTGGCATTCTCTCAGCCAGCTTCATGGGGTAGTCACCTGGAATTTCAATTATCAGGTGTGCCTTGTTAAAAGTTCATTTGTGGAATATCTTCCCTTCTTAATGCATTTGAGCCAATCAGTTGTGTTGTTACAAGGTAGGGGTGGTATACAGAAGATAGCCCTATTTGGCAAAAGACCAAGTCCACATTATGGCAAGAACAGCTCAAATAAGCAAAGAGAAATGACAGTCCATCATTACTTTAAGACATGAAGGTCAGTCAATATGGAAAATGTCACGAACTTTGAAAGTTTTTTCAAGTGCAATCACAAAAACCAACAAGTGCTGTGAGGAAACTGGCTCTCATGAGGACAGCCACAGGAAAGGAAGACCCAGAGTTACCTCTGCTGCAGAGGATAAGTTTATTAGAGATACCAGCCTCAGAAATTGCAGCCCAAATAAATAAATACATGTTTTATTGTTTTATTGTCAGTGGTGTTTATTGTTGTGTTGGTGCGCGACGGGTCCTCATGTTTGTTCATGTCTGTACTTTTGGTGTTATGGAGCATGTTCCGTGGACATTTATTAAAAGACTCCATTTACACTCCATTTTGACTCTCCTGCGCCTGACTTCCCTGCGACCTATACACACGGCGCTGACATTCACAGAGTTCAACTAACAGACACATCTCAACATCAACTGTTCAGAGCAGACTGTGTGAATCAGGCCTTCGTGGTTGTATTGCTGCAAAGAAACCACTACTAAAGGACACCAATAAGAAGAAGAGACTTGCTTGGTCCAAGAAACACAAGCAATGGACATTAGGGGCAGCAGGTAGTCTCGTAGTTAGAGGTCAGGGGTCAGAGCTTAGTGGTTAGAGCGATGAACTAGTAACCAGCAGGTAGCCTCGTAGTTAGAGGTCAGGGGTCAGAGCTTAGTGGTTAGAGCGATGAACTAGTAACTGAAAGGTTGCAAGATCGAATCCCCGAGCTGACAAGGTACAAATCTGTCGTTCTGCCCCTGAACAAGGCAGTTAACCCACTGTTCCTAGACCAGTTAACCCACCGTTCCTAGACCAGTTAACCCACCGTTCCTAGACCAAATAAATAAATAAAGAATTTGTTCTTAACTGACTTGCCTAGTTAATAAATCAAAAAACTGAAAAACTGTGTCTTTGTGAGATGCAGAGTAGGTGAACAGATGATCTCTGCATGTGTGGTTCCCACCGTGAAGCATGGAGGAGGAGGTGTAATGGTGTGAGGGTGCTTTGCTGGTGACACTTTCTGTGATTTATTTAGAATTCAAGGCACACTTAGTCAGCATGGCTACCACAGCATTCTGTAGCGATACGCCATCCCATCTGGTCTGCAGTTATTGGAACTATCATTTGTTTTTCAACAGGACAATGACCCAACACACCTCCAGGCTGTCTAAGGGCTATTTTACCAAGAAGGAGAGTGATGGAGTGCTGCATCAGATAACCTGGCCTCCACAATCACCCGACCTCAACCCAATTGAGATGGTTTGTGATGAGTTGGACCGCAGAGTGAAGGAAAAGCAGCCAACAAGTGCTAAGCATATGTGGGAACTCCTTCAAGACTGTTGGGAAAGCATTCCAGGTGAAGCTGGTTGAGAGAATGCCAAGAGTGTGCAAAGCTGTCATCAAGGAAAAGGGTGGCTACTTTGAAGAATCTCAAATATAAAACATACTTTGATTTGTTTAACACCTTTTTTGGTTACTACATGATTCCATATGTGTTATTTCATAGTTGATGTCTTCACTGTTATTCTACAATGTAGAAAATAGTCAAAATAAAGAAAAACCCTTGAATGAGTAGGTGTGTCCAGACTTATGACTGGTACTGTATGTAAATGAGTACAGAGCCATCAGCACCACTACTGGTTTTGGTTTCATGACACCATTTCACTGTGGAGCCGCCCGTCCAGTCCAACCATTTTAGTGTACTAGAACCCTCAGCCAACTATATTTAATGATCTGAACGTCCTGAGTTCCAAATTTCACAAGGAGTTCCGTAGGGAAGCACAAGTCTCTGAACCACTCTCAAATATTTTAAAAAGCTCTAGAACATTTAAATGGATTCCAAACAATGTTTTAATTCCCTCCCAATAAAATGGTATAATATACACTGTGCTCCTTTGTAAAGCATTGACTTCTGAACCTTTAACACATTTCCTGTGAGAAGTGTGTTTTAATACTTTGCTCACAAATAATGGAAAATGTTGCTAGCAAGCGAACGTTAATGGTAATGGTACGATGTGCCTCATAAACGAGCTGCGTATTACAGCCTGATTAACAATCTAACCTCTACCCACCTTCCTGCCATCACCAATATGTTGGGCCTTCCTGCTACCTTCTACCTGTTGGGCCTTGCTGCTACCTCCTACCTGTTGGGCCTTCCTGCTACCTCCTACCTGTTGGGCCTTCCTGCTACCTCCTACCTGTTGGGCCTTCCTGCTACCTCCTACCTGTTGGGCCTTCCTGCTACCTCCTACCTGTTGGGCCTTCCTGCTACCTCCTACCTGTTGGGCCTTCCTGCTACCTCCTACCTGTTGGGCCTTCCTGCTACCTCCTACCTGTTGGGCCTTCCTGCTACCTCCTACCTGTTGGGCCTTCCTGCTACCTCCTACCTGTTGGGCCTTCCTGCTTCCTACCTGTTGGGCCTTCCTGCTACCCTTCCTGCTACCTGTTGGGCCTTCCTGCTACCTCCTACCTGTTGGGCCTTCCTGCTGCTACCTCCTACCTGTTGGGCCTTCCTGCTACCTCCTACCTGTTGGGCCTTCCTGCTACCTCCTACCTGTTGGGCCTTCCTGCTACCCCTACCTGTTGGGCCTTCCTGCTACCTCCTACCTGTTGGGCCTTCCTGCTACCTCCTACCTGTTGGGCCTTCCTGCCCTACCTGTTGGGCCTTCCTGCCATCTCCTAACTGTTGGGCCTTCCTGCTACCTCCTACCTGTTGGGCCTTCCTGCTACCTGTTGGGCCTTCCTGCTACCTGTTGTTGGGCCTTCCTGCCACCTCCTACCTTCCTACCTGTTGGGCCTTCCTGCTACCTCCTACCTGTTGGGCCTTCCTGCTACCTCCTACCTGTTGGGCCTTCCTGCTACCTACCTGTTGGGCCTTCCTGCCCTGTTGGGCCTTCCTGCTACCCTGTTGGGCCTTCCTGCTACCTCCTACCTGTTGGGCCTTCCTACCTCCTACCTGTTGGGCCTTGCTGCTACCTCCTACCTGTTGGGCCTTCCTGTTGGGCCTTCCTGCTACCTCCTACCTGTTGGGCCTTCCTGCCACCTCCTACCTGTTGGGCCTTCCTGCCATCTCCTACCTGTTGGGCCTTCCTGCCCCTCCTACCTGTTGGGCCTTCCTGCTACCTCCTACCTGTTGGGCCTTCCTGCTACCTCCTACCTGTTGGGCCTTCCTGCTACCTCCTACCTGTTGGGCCTTCCTGCTACATGTTGGGCTTCCCGCCATACCTGTTGGGCCTTCCTGCCTTCCTGCTACCTCCTACCTGTTGGGCCTTCCTGCTACCTCCTACCTGTTGGGCCTTCCTGCTACCTACCTGTTGGGCCTTCCTGTTGGGCCTTCCTGCTACCTCCTACCTGTTGGGCCTTCCTGCTACCTCCTACCTGTTGGGCCTTCCTGCTACCTCCTACCTGTTGGGCCTTCCTGCTACCTCTACCTGTTGGGCCTTCCTGCTACCTCCTACCTGTTGGGCCTTCCTGCTACCTCCTACCTGTTGGGCCTTCCTGCTACCTTACACATTGGGCCTTCCTGCTACCTCCTACCTGTTGGGCCTTGCTGCTACCTCCTACCTGTTGGGCCTTGCTGCTACCTTGCCTGTTGGGCCTTGTTGCTACCTCCTACCTGTTGGCCTTCCTGCCACCTCCTACACATTAGGCCTTCCTGCCACCTCCTACACATTAGGCCTTCCTGCCTCCTAACATTAGGCCTTCCTGCCCTCCTAACATTAGGTCAGGTTTAGCCCTCTTTCTGTTGTGTTATTGTTGGTGGTAAAGTTACGTTTTACACACCTTAGTGAATTGTAGTTGTAGTTTGACATCCATAGTGATTTGACAAGTTGTAGTTTGATATCCATAGCGATTTGACATGTTGTAGTTTGATATCCATAGTGATTTGACATGTTGTAGTTTGATATCCATAGTGATTTGACATGTTGTAGTTTGATATCCATAGTGATTTGACATGTTGTAGTTTGATATCCATGGTGATTTGACATGTTGTAGTTTGATATCCATAGTGATTTGACATGTTGTAGTTTGATATCCATAGTGATTTGACATGTTGTAGTTTGATATCCATAGTGATTTGACATGTTGTAGTTTGATATCCATAGTGATTTGACATGTTGTGGTGCTGAGTTGTAGTTTGATATCCATAGTGATTTGACATGTTGTAGTTTGACATCCATAGTGATTTGACATGTTGTAGTTTGACATCCATAGTGATTTGACATGTTGTAGTTTGATATCCATAGTGATTTGACATGTTGTAGTTTGATATCCATAGTGATTTGACATGTTGTAGTTTGATATCCATAGTGATTTGACATGTAGTTTGATATCCATAGTGATTTGACATGTTGTAGTTTGATATCCATAGTGATTTGACATGTTGTAGTTTGATATCCATAGTGATTTGACATGTTGTAGTTTGATATCCATAGTGATTTGACATGTTGTGGTGCTGAGTTGTAGTTTGATATCCATAGTGATTTGACATGTTGTAGTTTGATATCCATAGTGATTTGACATGTAGTTTGATATCCATAGTGATTTGACATATTGTAGTTTGATATCCATAGTGATTTGACATGTTGTAGTTTGATATCCATAGTGATTTGACATGTTTTGACATGTTGTGCTGAGTTGTAGTTTGATATCCATAGTGATTTGACATGTTGTAGTTTGATATCCATAGTGATTTGACATGTTGTAGTTTGATATCCATAGTGATTTGACATGTTGTAGTTTGATATCCATAGTGATTTGACATGTTGTAGTTTGATATCCATAGTGATTTGACATGTAGTTTGATATCCATAGTGATTTGACATGTTGTAGTTTGATATCCATAGTGATTTGACATGTTGTAGTTTGATATCCATGGTGATTTGACATGTTGTAGTTTGATATCCATATTGATTTGACATGTTGTAGTTTGATATCCATAGTGATTTGACATAGTGGTGCTGAGTTGTAAAAATGGTGTACTGAAGCCAAATGTTTCTTTCCATGATCGCTCAGTGAGGTCCCTCTGTCTCTTACCCCCCACACACCCATGTACCCTAATCCCCCCCATCCTGACTCCATTGCCACATGGGCCCACAGGCTGCGTCCCTCTCCCAGCATGTATCATGGTAATGAGGACCAGTTAGAACACTAATGAGTGTGTAGCTCGTAGCTCTAGCCAGTACTGACTCAGCATACAGTAAAGGGCTGTTGAAGAACAGCTTCTCAACCGGTTTTCGTTACTATATGGTACCCACAATCACATTTCTCTCTGCCCAAAGTATCCCCCCTGTTTGTACAACTGATCATCATGTTTACTGTATGTTCTCATGAGTCTTCCCAAGTACCCCTGGTGGATTGGCCAGGGAGACGCAGGGGAGAGGTCCTAGCACCCAAGGTTGAGAGCCAGTGGCACGGTAGTAAATGTGGTCCACCAACCTGGACGGGATCCAACCCAACTCTTCATCCCCCAACCTGGACGGGATCCAACCCAACTCTTCATCCCCCAACCTGGACGGGATCCAACACAACTCTTCATCCCCCAACCTGGACGGGATCCAACCCAACTCTTCATCCCCCAACCTGGACGGGATCCAACCCAACTCTTCATCCCCCAACCTGGATGGGATCCAACCCAACTCTTCATCCCCCAACCTGGATGGGATCCAACCCAACTCTTCATCCCCCAACCTGGACGGGATCCAACCCAACTTTTCATCCCCCAACCAGGACGGGATCCAACCCAACTCTTCATCCCCCAACCTGGACGGGATCCAACCCAACTCTTCATCCCCCAACCTGGACGGGATCCAACCCAACTCTTCATCCCCCAACCTGGATGGGATCCAACCCAACTCTTCATCCCCCAACCTGGACGGGATCCAACCCAACTCTTCATCCCCCAACCTGGACGGGATCCAACCCAACTCTTCATCCCCAAACCTGGACAGGATCCAACCCAACTTTTCATCAACCCAACCTGGACGGGATCCAACCCAACTCTTCATCCCCCAACCTGGACGGGATCCAACCCAACTCTTCATCCCCCAACCTGGACGGGATCCAACCCAACTCTTCATCCCCCAACCTGGACGGGATCCAACCCAACTCTTCATCCCCCAACCTGGACAGGATCCAACCCAACTCTTCATCCCCTAACCTGGACGGGATCCAACCCAACTCTTCATCCCCCAACCTGGACGGGATCCAACCCAACTCTTCATCCCCCACACCCATGGCTGGAACTACATATATGAGAACACTGAAGTCCAGACTTCTTGTCATTTTGTTTTGTTTTCAATGATTGGCTAATAATAAAAACTATATATGTTGAACAAAGCTCAGAATGTTTATATTATGGATCTGACGGAGTTCTATTAGCGCCTGGCTCTACACGACTGAGTGGAATCGGTGGTGTGTTCGTTATGTTCACCTCCGTCTCCCCGGATATGCCTTCTTAGCAACTTTTTAGCACCAGTCTCACAAACGGCTAACAGTCTCGCGGCACAGGCCAGGGGCCTGGCGTGGAACGGACTAGCCCAGCTCGCCTGGCGTTGAACGGACTAGCCCAGCTCGCCTGGCGTGGAACGGACTAGCCCAGCTCGCCTGGCGTGGAACGGACTAGCCCAGCACGCCTGGCATGGAACGGACTAGCCCAGCTCGCCTGGCGTGAAACTAACAACCCCAGCTCGCCTGGCGTGAAACTAACAACCCCAGCTCGCCTGGCGTGAAACTAACAACCCCAGCTCGCCTGGCGTGAAACTAACAACCCCAGCGAGATGCCGGACAAAGAAAAACATATGAAACGTTTCAATATGAGCATCTCCACAGGACCTATCTTCCCTAAAGGCCCACATTAAAATGGTCATTAAATGAAATGGTCACATTAAAAAGGTCACATTAAAAAGGTCCTGTGGAGATGCTCATATCTTCCCTATAGGTCTACATTAATGTTTGAATATAAAATCACCGTTACATTCTATAGAACTCACACCGTCCTGTTTGGTTTGGTCTTTCATTAGAATATGGTTCCGTTACATTCTATAGAACTCACACCGTCCTGTTTGGTTTGGTCTTTCATTAGAATATGGTTCCGTTACATTCTATAGAACTCACACCGTCCTGTTTGGTTTGGTCTTTCATTAGAATATGGTTCTGTTACATTCTATAGAACTCACACCGTCCTGTTTGGTTTTTCATTAGAATATGGTTCCGTTACATTCTATAGAACTCACACCATCCTGTTTGGTTTGGTTTTTAATTAGAATATGGTTCCGTTACATTCTATAGAACTCACACCGTCCTGTTTGGTTTGGTCTTTCATTAGAATATGGTTCCATTACATTCTATAGAACTCACACCGTCCTGTTTGGTTTTTCATTAGAATATGGTTCCGTTACATTCTATAGAACTCACACAGTCCTGTTTGGTTTTTCATTAGAATATGGTTCCGTTACATTCTATAGAACTCACACCGTCCTGTTTGGTTTGGTTTTTCATTAGAATATGGTTCCGTTACATTCTATAGAAATCAATCCGTCCTGTTTGGTTTGGTCTTTCATTAGAATATGGTTCCGTTACATTCTATTGAACTCACACCATCCTGTTTGGTTTGGTTTTTCATTAGAATATGGTTCCATTACATTCTATAGAACTCACACCGTCCTGTTTGGTTTTTCATTAGAATATGGTTCCGTTACATTCTATAGAACTCACACCGTCCTGTTTGGTTTGGTCTTTCATTAGAATATGGTTCCGTTACATTCTATAGAACTCACACCGTCCTGTTTGGTTTTTCATTAGAATATGGTTCCGTTACATTCTATAGAACTCACAACGTCTTGTTTGGTTTTTCATTAGAATATGGTTCCGTTACATTCTATAGAACTCACACCGTCCTGTTTGGTTTGGTTTTTCATTAGAATATGGTTCCGTTA
The DNA here is from genome assembly GCF_018296145.1 of Oncorhynchus tshawytscha. Lineage (NCBI taxonomy): Eukaryota > Metazoa > Chordata > Actinopteri > Salmoniformes > Salmonidae > Oncorhynchus > Oncorhynchus tshawytscha. The sequence goes on along the minus strand of NW_024609264.1, from coordinate 29,678 downwards.
CATTCTATAGAACTCACACCGTCCTGTTTGGTTTGGTTTTTCATTAGAATATGGTTCCGTTACATTCTACAGAACTCACAACGTCCTGTTTGGTTTGGTCTTTCATTAGAATATGGTTCCGTTACATTCTATAGAAATCACTCCGTCCTGTTTGGTTTGGTCTTTCATTAGAATATGGTTCCGTTACATTCTATTGAACTCACACCATCCTGTTTGGTTTTTCATTAGAATATGGTTCCATTACATTCTATAGAACTCACACCGTCCTGTTTGGTTTTTCATTAGAATATGGTTCCGTTACATTCTATAGAACTCACACCGTCCTGTTTGGTTTGGTCTTTCATTAGAATATGGTTCCGTTACATTCTATAGAACTCACACCGTCCTGTTTGGTCTTTCATTAGAATATGGTTCCGTTACATTCTATAGAACTCACACCGTCCTGTTTGGTTTGGTCTTTCATTAGTATATGGTTCCGTTACATTCTATAGAACTCACAACGTCCTGTTTGGTTTGGTCTTTCATTAGTATATGGTTCCGTTACATTCTATAGAACTCACACCGTCCTGTTTGGTTTGGTTTTTCATTAGAATATGGTTCCGTTACATTCTATAGAACTCACACCATCCTGTTTGGTTTGGTTTTTCATTAGAATATGGTTCCGTTACATTCTATAGAACTCACACCGTCCTGTTTGGTTTGATCTTTCATTAGAATATGGTTCCATTACATTCTATAGAACTCACACCATCCTGTTTGGTTTTTCATTAGAATATGGTTCCGTTACATTCTATAGAACTCACACCATCCTGTTTGGTTTGGTTTTTCATTAGAATATGGTTCCGTTACATTCTATAGAACTCACACCGTCCTGTTTGGTTTGGTTTTTCATTAGAATATGGTTCCGTTACATTCTATAGAACTCACACCGTCCTGTTTGGTTTGGTTTTTCATTAGAATATGGTTCCGTTACATTCTATAGAACTCACAGCGTCCTGTTTGGTTTTTCATTAGAATATGGTTCCGTTACATTCTATAGAACTCACACCGTCCTGTTTGGTTTGGTCTTTCATTAGAATATGGTTCCGTTACATTCTATAGAACTCACAACGTCCTGTTTGGTTTTTCATTAGAATATGGTTCCGTTACATTCTATAGAACTCACAACGTCCTGTTTGGTTTTTCATTAGAATATGGTTCCGTTACATTCTATAGAACTCACAACGTCCTGTTTGGTTTTTCATTAGAATATGGTTCCGATACATTCTATAGAACTCACACCGTCCTGTTTGGTTTGGTCTTTCATTAGAATATGGTTCCGTTACATTCTATAGAACTCACACCGTCCTGTTTGGTTTGGTTTTTCATTAGAATATGGTTCCGTTACATTCTATAGAACTCACACCGTCCTGTTTGGTTTGGTTTTTCATTAGAATATGGTTCCGTTACATTCTATAGAAATCACTCCGTCCTGTTTGGTTTGGTCTTTCATTAGAATATGGTTCCATTACATTCTATTGAACTCACACCATCCTGTTTGGTTTTTCATTAGAATATGGTTCCATTACATTCTATAGAACTCACACCGTCCTGTTTGGTTTTTCATTAGAATATGGTTCCGTTACATTCTATAGAACTCACACCGTCCTGTTTGGTTTGGTCTTTCATTAGAATATGGTTCCGTTACATTCTATAGAACTCACACCGTCCTTTTTGGTTTTTCATTAGAATATGGTTCCGTTACATTCTATAGAACTCACAACGTCCTGTTTGGTTTGGTCTTTCATTAGTATATGGTTCCGTTACATTCTATAGAACTCACACCGTCCTGTTTGGTTTGGTTTTTCATTAGAATATGGTTCCGTTACATTCTATAGAACTCACACCATCCTGTTTGGTTTGGTTTTTCATTAGAATATGGTTCCGTTACATTCTATAGAACTCACACCGTCCTGTTTGGTTTGATCTTTCATTAGAATATGGTTCCATTACATTCTATAGAACTCACACCATCCTGTTTGGTTTTTCATTAGAATATGGTTCCGTTACATTCTATAGAACTCACACCATCCTGTTTGGTTTGGTTTTTCATTAGAATATGGTTCCGTTACATTCTATAGAACTCACACCGTCCTGTTTGGTTTGGTTTTTCATTAGAATATGGTTCCGTTACATTCTATAGAACTCACACCGTCCTGTTTGATTTGGTCTTTCATTAGAATATGGTTCCGTTACATTCTATAGAACTCACAACGTCCTGTTTGGTTTTTCATTAGAATATGGTTCCGTTACATTCTATAGAACTCACACCGTCCTGTTTGGTTTGGTCTTTCATTAGAATATGGTTCCGTTACATTCTATAGAACTCACAACGTCCTGTTTGGTTTTTCATTAGAATATGGTTCCGTTACATTCTATAGAACTCACAACGTCCTGTTTGGTTTTTCATTAGAATATGGTTCCGTTACATTCTATAGAACTCACAACGTCCTGTTTGGTTTTTCATTAGAATATGGTTCCGATACATTCTATAGAACTCACACCGTCCTGTTTGGTTTGGTCTTTCATTAGAATATGGTTCCGTTACATTCTATAGAACTCACACCGTCCTGTTTGGTTTGGTTTTTCATTAGAATATGGTTCCGTTACATTCTATAGAACTCACACCGTCCTGTTTGGTTTGGTTTTTCATTAGAATATGGTTCCGTTACATTCTATAGAAATCACTCCGTCCTGTTTGGTTTGGTCTTTCATTAGAATATGGTTCCATTACATTCTATTGAACTCACACCATCCTGTTTGGTTTTTCATTAGAATATGGTTCCATTACATTCTATAGAACTCACACCGTCCTGTTTGGTTTTTCATTAGAATATGGTTCCGTTACATTCTATAGAACTCACACCGTCCTGTTTGGTTTGGTCTTTCATTAGAATATGGTTCCGTTACATTCTATAGAACTCACACCGTCCTTTTTGGTTTTTCATTAGAATATGGTTCCGTTACATTCTATAGAACTCACACCGTCCTTTTTGGTCTTTCATTAGAATATGGTTCCGTTACATTCTATAGAACTCACACCGTCCTGTTTGGTTTGGTTTTTCATTAGAATATGGTTCCGTTACATTCTATAGAACTCACACCGTCCTGTTTGGTTTGGTTTTTCATTAGTATATGGTTCCGTTACATTCTATAGAACTCACACCGTCCTGTTTGGTTTGGTTTTTCATTAGAATATGGTTCCGTTACATTCTATAGAACTCACACCATCCTGTTTGGTTTGGTTTTTAATTAGAATATGGTTCCGTTACATTCTATAGAACTCACACCGTCCTGTTTGGTTTGGTCTTTCATTAGAATATGGTTCCATTACATTCTATAGAACTCACACCGTCCTGTTTGGTTTTTCATTAGAATATGGTTCCGTTACATTCTATAGAACTCACACCGTCCTGTTTGGTTTGGTCTTTCATTAGAATATGGTTCCGTTACATTCTATAGAACTCACACCGTCCTGTTTGGTTTTTCATTAGAATATGGTTCCGTTACATTCTATAGAACTCACACCGTCCTGTTTGGTTTGGTCTTTCATTAGAATATGGTTCCGTTACATTCTATAGAACTCACACCATCCTGTTTGGTTTGGTTTTTCATTAGAATATGGTTCCGTTACATTCTATAGAACTCACACCGTCCTGTTTGGTTTGGTTTTTCATTAGTATATGGTTCCGTTACATTCTATAGAACTCACACCGTCCTGTTTGGTTTGGTTTTCATTAGAATATGGTTCCGTTACATTCTATAGAACTCACACCATCCTGTTTGGTTTGGTTTTTAATTAGAATATGGTTCCGTTACATTCTATAGAACTCACACCGTCCTGTTTGGTTTGGTCTTTCATTAGAATATGGTTCCATTACATTCTATAGAACTCACACCGTCCTGTTTGGTTTTTCATTAGAATATGGTTCCGTTACATTCTATAGAACTCACACCGTCCTGTTTGGTTTGGTCTTTCATTAGAATATGGTTCCGTTACATTCTATTGAACTCACACCATCCTGTTTGGTTTTTCATTAGAATATGGTTCCATTACATTCTATAGAACTCACACCGTCCTGTTTGGTTTTTCATTAGAATATGGTTCCGTTACATTCTATAGAACTCACACCGTCCTGTTTGGTTTGGTCTTTCATTAGAATATGGTTCCGTTACATTCTATAGAACTCACACCGTCCTGTTTGGTTTGGTCTTTCATTAGAATATGGTTCCGTTACATTCTATAGAACTCACACCGTCCTGTTTGGTTTTTCATTAGAATATGGTTCCGTTACATTCTATAGAACTCACAACGTCTTGTTTGGTTTTTCATTAGAATATGGTTCCGTTACATTCTATAGAACTCACACCGTCCTGTTTGGTTTGGTTTTTCATTAGAATATGGTTCCGTTACATTCTATAGAACTCACACCGTCCTGTTTGGTTTGGTTTTTCATTAGAATATGGTTCCGTTACATTCTATAGAACTCACACCGTCCTGTTTGGTTTGGTCTTTCATTAGAATATGGTTCCGTTACATTCTATAGAAATCACTCCGTCCTGTTTGGTTTGGTCTTTCATTAGAATATGGTTCCGTTACATTCTATTGAACTCACACCATCCTGTTTGGTTTTTCATTAGAATATGGTTCCATTACATTCTATAGAACTCACACCGTCCTGTTTGGTTTTTCATTAGAATATGGTTCCGTTACATTCTATAGAACTCACACCGTCCTGTTTGGTTTGGTCTTTCATTAGAATATGGTTCCGTTACATTCTATAGAACTCACACCGTCCTGTTTGGTCTTTCATTAGAATATGGTTCCGTTACATTCTATAGAACTCACACCGTCCTGTTTGGTTTGATCTTTCATTAGAATATGGTTCCATTACATTCTATAGAACTCACACCATCCTGTTTGGTTTTTCATTAGAATCTGGTTCCGTTACATTCTATAGAACTCACACCATCCTGTTTGGTTTGGTTTTTCATTAGAATATGGTTCCGTTACATTCTATAGAACTCACACCGTCCTGTTTGGTTTGGTTTTTCATTAGAATATGGTTCCGTTACATTCTATAGAACTCACACCGTCCTGATTGATTTGGTCTTTCATTAGAATATGGTTCCGTTACATTCTATAGAACTCACAACGTCCTGTTTGGTTTTTCATTAGAATATGGTTCCGTTACATTCTATAGAACTCACACCATCCTGTTTGGTTTGGTCTTTCATTAGAATATGGTTCCGTTACATTCTATAGAACTCACAACGTCCTGTTTGGTTTTTCATTAGAATATGGTTCCGTTACATTCTATAGAACTCACACCGTCCTGTTTGGTTTGGTTTTTCATTAGAATATGGTTCCGTTACATTCTATAGAACTCACAACGTCCTGTTTGGTTTTTCATTAGAATATGGTTCCGTTACATTCTATAGAACTCACAACGTCCTGTTTGGTTTTTCATTAGAATATGGTTCCGATACGTTCTATAGAACTCACACCGTCCTGTTTGGTTTGGTCTTTCATTAGAATATGGTTCCGTTACATTCTATAGAACTCACACCGTCCTGTTTGGTTTGGTTTTTCATTAGAATATGGTTCCGTTACATTCTATAGAACTCACACCGTCCTGTTTGGTTTGGTTTTTCATTAGAATATGGTTCCGTTACATTCTATAGAAATCACTCCGTCCTGTTTGGTTTGGTCTTTCATTAGAATATGGTTCCATTACATTCTATTGAACTCACACCATCCTGTTTGGTTTTTCATTAGAATATGGTTCCATTACATTCTATAGAACTCACACCGTCCTGTTTGGTTTTTCATTAGAATATGGTTCCGTTACATTCTATAGAACTCACACCGTCCTGTTTGGTTTGGTCTTTCATTAGAATATGGTTCCGTTACATTCTATAGAACTCACACCGTCCTGTTTGGTTTTTCATTAGAATATGGTTCCGTTACATTCTATAGAACTCACACCGTCCTGTTTGGTTTGGTCTTTCATTAGAATATGGTTCCGTTACATTCTATAGAACTCACACCGTCCTGTTTGGTTTGGTTTTTCATTAGAATATGGTTCCGTTACATTCTATAGAACTCACACCGTCCTGTTTGGTTTGGTTTTTCATTAGTATATGGTTCCGTTACATTCTATAGAACTCACACCGTCCTGTTTGGTTTGGTTTTTCATTAGAATATGGTTCCGTTACATTCTATAGAACTCACACCATCCTGTTTGGTTTGGTTTTTCATTAGAATATGGTTCCGTTACATTCTATAGAACTCACACCGTCCTGTTTGGTTTTTCATTAGAATATGGTTCCGTTACGTTCTATAGAACTCACACCATCCTGTTTGGTTTGGTTTTTCATTAGAATATGGTTCCGTTACATTCTATAGACCTCACACCTTCCTGTTTGGTTTGGTTTTTCATTAGAATATGGTTCCGTTACATTCTATAGAACTCACAACGTCCTGTTTGGTTTGGTCTTTCATTAGAATATGGTTCCGTTACATTCTATAGAACTCACACCGTCCTGTTTGGTTTTTCATTAGAATATGGTTCCGTTACATTCTATAGAACTCACACTGTCCTGTTTGGTTTGGTCTTTCATTAGAATATGGTTCCGTTACATTCTATAGAACTCACACCGTCCTGTTTGGTTTGGTCTTTCATTAGAATATGGTTCCGTTACATTCTATAGAACTCACACCGTCCTGTTTGGTTTGGTTTTTCATTAGAATATGGTTCCGTTACATTCTATAGAACTCACACCGTCCTGTTTGGTTTGGTTTTTCATTAGAATATGGTTCCGTTACATTCTATAGAACTCACACCGTCCTGTTTGGTTTGGTTTTTCATTAGAATATGGTTCCGTTACATTCTATAGAACTCACACCGTCCTGTTTGGTCTTTCATTAGAATATGGTTCCGTTACGTTCTATAGAACTCACACCGTCCTGTTTGGTCTTTCATTAGAATATGGTTCCGTTACATTCTATAGAACTCACACCGTCCTGTTTGGTCTTTCATTAGAATATGGTTCCGTTACGTTCTACATGACTGAAATTGGGAGTCGGAATTTTGTGCCATTAAAAGTAATACTTGTATGTTAGATTAAATACTGACAACTTCAGAAAAGATTGAAATCCATGTTGTTTTATGGTATTGAGGTCATAATCAGTACATTTTTAGTTAAAAAAAATAATAATTAAACCACCATCCAAAACTGTTGCTTTTATGAATTTTGTTTTGTTGCTTTTTGTTCTATGTTGCTCTGTCTGTATGCTATGTCTTGCTTGTCCTATGTTGCTCTGTCTGTATGCTATGTCTTGCTTGTTCTATGTTGCTCTGTCTGTATGCTATGTCTTGCTTGTTCTATGTTGCTCTGTCTGTATGCTATGTCTTGCTTGTCCTATGTTGCTATTGTCTATATTGTAATTGTTTTTAATAACATGCCCAGGGACTGAGGTAGAAAATTAGCCGGCTGGCTAAAACCGGCACTTATACTGAAACGTTGATTAATGTGCACTGTCCCTGTAAAAAATAAAATAAACTCAAACTCAAACTAGGGCTTTGTTAGGAAACACTGCCATCATGTGGTGGGTATTGTGAATTACTACATGTATATCAGAGGAGAGGAGCATAGACAAGAGCACCAGCACCACACTAGTGGTAAAACCAATGGCTGTATGGAGGGACTGGCTGTTGACCGACAAACCCGATGCGGAACACATCCAAGAGGCCAGAAACAGACGGGGTTGGTTTACAAATCAAAGGATTACTGACCACCTGATAGCTATATTTCCTATTCACATGTTTACTGGAAACATCAATACATTTGCACAATAAAGTATTTGCTTGTCTTTCAAATAATTTTACAATGATTGGTTAGCTATAGATATAAAATCTAATTCAATTGTATTGTCTCGTACACATACTCTACAGGTGTTATTACAGGGGCAGAGAAATGCTTGTTTCTAGTGTCAACCGTTTCTAGCTCTCTTCTGCCAATCGGTGGCATACCGACTCATCCCACTCCCTCGTCTGATTGGTCGTTTCCCACAAACCGTTAATCGGCGTACGCGTCGTCACACTCCCTCATTTGATTGGTCGAGTAGGCGGGCCTTCTGACTTTGTGGATGTGGTAACTAGAGAAGACCCTAGTTTAGCCAGGGAATCCGGGAGCTCAGGAACAGGATATAGCTGGGTGCACATACGTACTAGGCTAATTCAGGAGACAAATTGTAGTTTTTATGCCCTGATACGACTGAAACAAATACATTAGATGAAGAGAGCGAAGCCTTATTCACAACAATTGAACTGCTCTCCTTGAAGTTCTTGATGATCCGATAAATGGTTGATTTAGGTGCAATCTTACTGGCAGCAATATCCTTGCCTGTGAAGCCCTTTTTGAGCAAAGCAATGATGACAGCACGTGTTTCCTTGCAGGTAACCATGGTTGACAGAGGAAGAACAGTGATTCCAAGCACCACCCTCCTTTTGAAGCTTTCAGTCTGTTATTCGAACTCAATCAGCATGACAGAGTGATCTCCAGCCTTGCCCTCGTCAACACTCACACCTGTGTTAACGAGAGAATCACTGACATGATGTCAACGGGTCCTTTTGTGGCAGGGCTGAAATGCAGTGGAAATGTTTTTTGGGGATTCAGTTCATTTGCATGGCAAAGAGGGACTTGGCAATTAATTGCAATTCATCTGATCACTCTTCATAACATTCTGGAGTATATGCAAATTGCCATCACACAAACTGAGACAGCAGACTGTGAAAATTAATGTTTGTGTCATTCTCAAAACTTTTGGAAACGACTGTATAATTATAATACATACATGCAGACACAGAGTCATTCAAAGACTGGAGTTTGATACTCCTGGTATTGGAGTGAAAAATAATCTCAAAGACATTCATACCTAAACTGCACCTTTATTTGCCAAGGTAGAGTACATGATCAGTGAATATATTACATATACAGGCTGCAATGTGAGGATCTCATGCATGGTAATAACTACATGTATATACGACTTGCATCCTCGTCACAAAGTTATATTATATTCTACTCAATCCATAGTCTTCATTAATGTCATTCAGACTGTTTTGAAGTTGATACAACTGGCTGTGATAGCTGAGGTTCTTAACTCGGTTCTGAACCAATGAATACCAAACGTTTTAGGGTTTATACACAGATTGGATTTATTTCACCTTTATTCAACCAGGTAGGCTAGTTGAGAACATTTATTTTTTGATTTATTTCACCTTTATTTAACCAGGTAGGCTAGTTGAGAACACCTTTATTTAACCAGGTAGGCTAGTTGAGAACACCTTTAGTTAGTTGAGAACACCTTTATTTAACCAGGTAGGCCAGTTGAGGTCACCTTTATTTAACCAGGTAGGCTATTTAACCAGGTAGGCTAGAGAACACCTTTATTTAACCAGGTAGGCTAGTTGAGAACACCTTTATTTAACCAGGTAGGCTAGTAGAGAACACCTTTATTTAACCAGGTAGGCTAGTTGAGAACACCTTTATTTAACCAGGTAGGCTAGTTGAGAACACCTTTATTTAACCAGGTAGGCTAGTTGAGAACACCTTTATTTAACCAGGTAGGCTAGTAGAGAACACCTTTATTTAACCAGGTAGGCTAGTAGAGAACACCTTTATTTAACCAGGTAGGCTAGTAGAGAACACCTTTATTTAACCAGGTAGGCTAGTTGAGAACACCTTTATTTAACCAGGTAGGCTAGTTGAGAACACCTTTATTTAACCAGGTAGGCCAGTTGAGAACACCTTTATTTAACCAGGTAGGCCAGTTGAGAACACCTTTATTTAAACAGGTAGGCCAGTTGAGAACACCTTTATTTAACCAGGTAGGCTAGTTGAGAACACCTTTATTTAACCAGGTAGGCTAGTAGAGAACACCTTTATTTAACCAGGTAGGCCAGTTGAGAACAAGTTCTCATTTACAACTGTGACCTGGCCAAGATAAAGCAAAGCAGTGCGACACAAACAACAACACAGAGTAACATGTGGAGTAAACAAGCATACAGTCAATAACACAACATAAAAAAAATAAAGTCTATATACAGTGTGTGCAAATGGCGTGAGGTGATAAGGCAATAAATAGGCCATAGTAACAAAGTAATTACAATGTATCAGATTAACACTAGAGTGATAGATGAGCAGATGATGGTGTGGAAGTAGAAATACTGGTGTGCATAAGAGCAGAAAAACAAAAGCAAATATGGGGATGAGGTAGGTAGTTGGTTGGATGGGTTATTTACAGATGGGCTGTGTACAGCTGTAGCAATCGGTAAGCTGCTCTGACAGCTGGTGCTTAAAGTTAGTGAGGGTGATATAAGTCTCCAGCTTCAGCGATTTTTGCAATTCGTCCAGTCATTGGAGCAGAGAACTGGAAGGAAAGGCGGACAAAGGAGGTGTTGTCTTTGGGGGTGGCAAGTGAAATATACCTGCTGGAGTGCGTGCTACTGGTAGGTATTGCTATGGTGACCAGTGAGCTGAGATAAGGCGGCGCTATACCTAGCAAAGACTTATAGATCGCGATTTTCGTAAATTAACTTTATGACAAAGAAATATGCATAATCGTCTGTCTCTAACTAACATATTCCTCTCAACAGTAATTTTTTTTTGCATGATTAGTTATGACGTTATAATCACTTACATCTGCTTACATCCTAGTATTTTTGTCAGCCATCCTTGCTGAATAAAGTCTCCAGCCTTGGGTCGCATAGCGTCAAATTCGTCATGGCAACCACTCGATGTGATTGATTATCGCCCAGCTGGTGATTTGCATACAGTTGGGAATCTTTTTCACCGTCTCCGGAAGTGAGGTGGGCGGAGAGGCGATTTGCAGTTGGAGTTTGGCAATAGGGGGCATGATTTGTTGACTTAATTGTAAACCAACTCAACCTTAATTCACCCGTTGTGCCTCACTGAGGTTCCTGTTTCATCCCCGGTTAAAGGAAGTGAGTTCTCTTTCGTTCTTACAGACAGACTCCACAGCATAAAGTGTTAACATCACTAAGGCAGTTTATTTCCAACACGACAGCGGACACAACACAGCCGGAGTGTGGAGAAGGGAGGTTCCTAGAGGTGTATAGAAGGGAGGTTCCTAGAGGTGTGTAGAAGGGAGGTTCCTAGAGGTGTATAGAAGGGAGGTTCCTAGAGGTGTGTAGAAGGGAGGTTCCTAGAGGTGTATAGAAGGGAGGTTCCTAGAGGTGTGTAGAAGGGAGATTCCTAGATGTGAGAAGTGTGTAGAAGGGAGGTTCCTAGAGGTGAGAAGTGTGTAGAAGGGAGGTTCCTAGAGGTGAGAAGTGTGTAGAAGAGAGGTTCCTAGAGTTGAGAAGTGTGTAGAAGAGAGGTTCCTAGATGTCAGAAGTGTGTAGAAGGGAGGTTCCTAGATGTGTGTAGAAGAGAGGTTCCTAGATGTGAGAAGTGTGTAGAAGGGAGGTTCCTAGATGTGAGAAGTGTGCAGAAGGGAGGTTCCTAGATGTGAGAAGTGTGCAGAAGGGAGGTTCCTAGATGTGAGAAGTGTGCAGAAGGGAGGTTCCTAGATGTGAGAAGTGTGTAGAAGGGAGGTTCCTAGATGTGAGAAGTGTGCAGAAGGGAGATTCCTAGATGTGAGAAGTGTGTAGAAGGGAGGTTCCTAGATGTGAGAAGTGTGCAGAAGGGAGGTTCCTAGATGTGAGAAGTGTGTAGAAGGGAGGTTCCTAGATGTGAGAAGTGTGTAGAAGGGAGGTTCCTAGATGTGAGAAGTGTGCAGAAGGGAGATTCCTAGATGTGAGAAGTGTGCAGAAGGGCATGAGATAAAGGAATGTGTAGCATTGGGGAAAGAAAAGGTATGTGTTAATTGTAGGGGTGCTCATGGGGCTGGGGATCAGAAATGTGCCGTGAGAAAGAGGCAGGTTGAGGTTTCCAGGGTTAGAGTAGTGCAGAAGTTGTCATATGCTGAGGCAGTGAGCCTAGTGGTTAGTGTGTTGGACTAGTAACCGAAAGGTTGCAAGTTCATATCCACGAGCTGACAAGGTACAAATCTGTTGTTTTACCCCTTAACAGGCAGTTCCTAGGCTGTCATTGAAAATAAGAATTTGAAAATAAGAATTTGTTCTTAACTGACTTGCCTAGTTAAATAAAGATAAAATACCTTTTCTTTCCCCAATGCTACACATTAAGATTGGATTTATAGCATTTATAGTAATGGTTATCAACTGTACTGCAGGGATAAAACGCAAGTCTCAGACAATAGAGGTGGTGGTGGCAGCTGCAGAGAGGTGTTTGGGTGTGTGAGACATCAGGAGAGTAACAGGGTGGGTTCAGTGGTGGTGGCCCATCCTTTCAGGTTGTTGGCCTGAAGTAGGTTTAAATAGATGGTATTTATTAATACTTGTTGTGGGTGTAGTGTTAGATGGTATTTATTAATACTTGTTGTGGGTGTCAGTGTTAGATGGCCCATTAATACTTGTTGTGGTGTAGTGTTAGATGGTGATTAGTACTTGGTGGGTTAGTGTTAGATGGTATTTATTAATACTTGTTGTGGGTGTAGTGTTAGATGGTATTTATTAATACTTGTTGTGGGTGTAGTGTTAGATGGTATTTATTAATACTTGTTGTGGGTGTAGTGTTAGATGGTATTTATTAATACTTGTTGTGGGTGTAGTGTTAGATGGTATTTATTAATACTTGTTGTGGTGTAGTGTTAGATGGTATTTATTAATACTTGTTGTGGGTGTAGTGTTAGATGGTATTTGCTGTATTCTTTGTTGTTGTTGATATACTCCAGCCTAGTAGGTGGCAGTAATGCAACATTTATTGGATGCCAACCCGCCGTTAAACCTCAGCATTGTTTTGGAAGAAGAAGAAACGTTCCAGCCAATGAAAATGGGAGAAAGTGGTCTATTCCAGCCAATGAGAAGTTAGCCCGGAACTGTCCTAACGCCTCTCATATTACAGCAGCAAGCATGGGGAAGACTGGGACACCGGGTGGAAAGATCAACAGACCCAAAACAGTAAGTTACACATATAAAAACTTTATTTTGATATTTACACCAGTACGAGATGTAGAAAGATTACTTCATCATAACCTAGAACCAGAAAGACAGCTCGTTTAATGTTGCTGAAGGTAAAATGACAACAATAAGTCCGTGTTAGCAAAACGGCTAACTAGCTAAGCTGCAGTTAGATCACATGTCGTTATTTCGTTATGACACATTTCAATGTAAGCTAGCTACAAAGATGTTATTTCTAGTAACACTGCACCAAAAATGTAACATTTAATTAAGAAGTGCATCAATTACTGTCTACGTTATGTGTTACTAGCTAGCTAAACCCCCAGAAAGCTTTGCTGCCTCATGTTGAGATGTATGTTCATCAGGAGCTGGGCAAGAAGCTCTATAAGCGGCGGAGGAATCTGACCCGCGAGAAGAGGAGGAGACACATCAAGGTGGGAGCTGTGGTGGACGAAGGACTCACCACCATCCACCATCTCAGGAAGAGAAAGTAGGTCCTGTTTCCAGACTGTTTGTACTTCATACTGTAAGCCAGTGGTTGTTAACCAGGGGTACCCCTAGGGGATACTTGAAGACTCATGAGACCGGGCACAGCCAAATGTACTTGGTGGTTCGGTCATAGTATAATAAAACAGTGGTATATTTATGGGTAGATTAACCAACAAAGATGGAGAACAGCAAGCATGAGCAAACTGCCTGACCAATGGGCCTGTATTCTGAATGTGGTTGTCCAGGATCCTGACCAGGTGAAGTGTTGTTGTTGTCCAGGATCCTGACCAGGTGAAGTGTTGTTGTCCAGGATCCTGACCAGGTGAAGTGTTGTTGTTGTCCAGGATCCTGACCAGGTGAAGTGTTGTTGTCCAGGATCCTGACCAGGTGAAGTGTTGTTGTTGTCCAGGATCCTGACCAGGTGAAGTGTTATTGTGGTTGTCCAGGATCCTGACCAGGTGAAGTGTTGTTGTCCAGGATCCTGACCAGGTGAAGTGTTGTTGTCCAGGATCCTGACCAGGTGAAGTGTTGTTGTTGTCCAGGATCCTGACCAGGTGAAGTGTTGTTGTCCAGGATCCTGACCAGGTGAAGTGTTGTCCAGGATCCTGACCAGGTGAAGTGTTATTGTTGTTGTCCAGGATCCTGACCAGGTGAAGTGTTGTTGTCCAGGATCCTGACCAGGTGAAGTGTTGTTGTCCAGGATCCAGACCAGGTGAAGTGTTGTTGTCCAGGATCCTGACCAGGTGAAGTGTTGTTGTCCAGGATCCTGACCAGGTGAAGTGTTGTTGTCCAGGATCCTGACCAGGTGAAGTATTGTTGTCCAGGATCCTGACCAGGTGAAGTGTTGTTGTCCAGGATCCTGACCAGGTGAAGTGTTGTTTCCAGGATCCAGACCAGGTGAAGTGTTGTTGTTGTCCAGGATCCTGACCAGGTGAAGTGTTGTTGTTGTCCAGGATCCTGACCAGGTGAAGTGTTGTTGTTGTCCAGGATCCTGACCAGGTGAAGTGTTGTTGTTGTCCAGGATCCTGACCAGGTGAAGTGTTGTTGTTGTCCAGGATCCTGACCAGGTGAAGTGTTGTTGTTGTCAAGGATCCTGACCAGGTGAAGTGTTGTTGTTGTCAAGGATCCAGACCAGGTGAAGTGTTGTTGTTGTCCAGGATCTTGACCAGGTGAAGTGTTGTGGTTGTTTTGAGTCCTAGGGTGTATGGTAGTAGTACCCAGGTGAAGTGTTGTGGTTGTTTTGAGTCCTAGGGTGTATGGTAGTAGTACCCGGTCTTTGTTGCTGTGGTCTGATTGGCTTGTTGAGCTGCTGTGGTCTGATTGGCTTGTTGAGCTGCTGTGTTTGTTCCTTTGCTTCATCATTGCCATGTTGCAGTCTGAAAGTGTTGTTGTCGTCCCTGCTCAGCTCCAGAGCCAACATCACTCTGTAGTCTGAAAGTGATGTTGTTGATTGTCGTCCCTGCTCAGCTCCAGCACCAGAGCCAACATCACTCTGTAGTCTGAAAGTGATGTTGTCGTCCCTGCTCAGCTCCAGCCCCAGAGCCAACATCACTCTGTCTGGGAAGAAGAAACGCAAGCTGCTCAAACAGCTGCAACACATGAAAGCAGAGAAGGCCGCTCTGGAAGGTAAGAAGTGAATAACTATACATGTTTAACTGGGTTGTTGAATCACATTTCCTCTTGAGTTGTCATGTGCTCTCATATCCACTTCAGAAAGGATAAACTCTCCACCGGTCAATCACAATGTATAGTAGTCACCCCTGTAGTTTAGTCACCCCTCACAATGTATAGTGAGTCACCCCTGAGTTTGAGTTTAGTCACCCCTCATAATGTAGAGTAGCTGACTAGTCACCCCTCACAATGTAGAGCAGCTGAGTTTAGTCACCCTCACAATGTACAGTAGCTGACTAGTGACCCCTCATAATGTAGAGCAGCTGACTTTAGTCACCCCTCATAATGTAGAGTAGCTGAGTTTAGTCACCCCTCATAATGTAGAGCCGTGACTTTAGACACCCCTCATAAAATATAGTAGCTGACTAGTGACCCCTCACAATGTAGAGTAGCTGACTTTAGTCACCCCTCACAATGTAGAGTAGCTGATTTTAGTCACCCCTCACAATGTAGAGTAGCTGAGTTTAGTCACCCCTCACAATGTAGAGTAGCTGAGTTTAGTCACCCCTCACAATGTAGAGTAGCTGAGTTTAGTCACCCCTCACAATGTAGAGTAGCTGAGTTTAGTCACCTCTCACAATGTAGAGTAGCTGACTAGTGACCCCTCATAATGTAGAGTAGCTGAGTTTAGTCACCCCTCATAATGTAGAGTAGCTGACTAGTGACCCCTCATAATGTAGAGTAGCTGAGTTTAGTCACCCCTCACAATGTAGAGTAGCTGAGTTTAGTCACCCCTCACAATGTAGAGTAGCTGACTTTAGTCACCCCTCACAATGTAGAGTAGCTGAGTTTAGTCACCCCTCACAATGTAGAGTGTGACTCCCCTCATGTTGGAGTAGCTGAGTTTAGTCACCCCTCATCTGTAGAGTACCTGACTAGTGACCCCTCATAATGTAGAGTAGCTGAAGTCACCCCTCACAATGTAGAGTAGCTGAGTTTAGTCACCCCTCATAATGTAGAGTAGCTGACTAGTGACCCCTCATAATGTAGAGTAGCTGAGTTTAGTCACCCCTCACAATGGATGTGAGTTTAGTCACCCCTCCAATGTGAGTAGCTGACTAGTCACCCCTCACAATGTAGAGATGCAGCTGAGTTTAGTCACCCCTCACAATGTAGAGTAGCTGACTAGTGACCCCTCACAATGTGAGTAGCTGCCAGTGACCCCCCACAATGTAGAGTCCTGAGTCTAGTCACCCCACAATGTAGAGCAGCTGAGTTTAGTCACCCCCATAATGTAGAATAGCTGAGTTTAGTCACCCCTCATAATGTAGAGCGACTTTTGTCACCCCTCACAGTAGATGCTGAGTTTAGTCACCTCTCACAATGTAGAGTAGCTGACTAGTGACCCCTCACAATGTAGAGTAGCTGACTAGTGACCCCTCACAATGTAGAGCAGCTGACTTTAGTCACCCCTCATAATGTAGAGCAGCTGACTTTAGTCACCCCTCATAATGTAGAGCAGCTGACTTTAGTCACCCCTCACAATGTAGAGCAGCTGAGTTTAGTCACCCCTCATAAAATATAGTAGCTGACTTTAGTCACCCCTCATAATGTAGAGCAGCTGAGTTTAGTCACCCCTCATAATGTAGAGCCACTGACTTTAGACACCCCTCATAAAATATAGTAGCTGACTTTAGTCACCCCTCACAATGTATAGTAGCTGAGTTTAGTCACCCCTCACAATGTAGAGTAGCTGACTAGTCACCCCTCATAATGTAGAGTAGCTGAGTTTAGTCACCCCTCATAATGTAGAGTAGCTGAGTTTAGTAACCCCTCACAATGTAGAGTAGCTGATGTCACCCCTCACAATGTAGAGCAGCTGAGTTTAGTCACCCCTCATAATGTAGAGTAGCTGACAAGTCACCCCTCATAATGTAGAGCAGCTGAGTTTAGTCACCCCTCACAATGTAGAGCAGCTGAGTTTAGTCACCCTCACAATGTAGAGCAGCTGAGTTTAGTCACCCCTCATAATGTAGAGTAGCTGAGTTTAGTCACCCTCATAATGTAGAGCAGCTGAGTTTAGTCACCCCTCATAATGTAGAGTAGCTGAGTTTAGTCACCCCTCATAATGTAGAGCAGCTGAGTTTAGTCACCCCTCACAATGTAGAGCAGCTGAGTTTAGTCACCCTCATAATGTAGAGTAGCTGAGTTTAGTAACCCCTCACAATGTAGAAGCAGTTTAGTCACCCCTCAGTAGAGTAGCTGAGTTTAGTCACCCCTCACAATGTAGAGCAGCTGAGTTTAGTCACCCCTCATAATGTAGAGCAGCTGAGTTTAGTCACCCCTCACAATGTAGAGCAGCTGATTTAGTCACCCCTCATAATGGAAGCTGACTAGTCACCCCTCATAATGTAGAGCAGCTGAGTTTAGTCACCCCTCATAATGTAGAGCAGCTGAGTTTAGTCACCCCTCATAATGTAGAGCAGCTGACTTTAGTCACCTCATCATCTGAGCCGTCTCGTTGTTCTGGCCGTTCAGTCCAGTCCATGTAGACGGCCATGCACCCATTAATCAGCATATGAAGAGACCATGCCCGACGTATTGAGGCTGTTCTGAGGGCGGAGGGAGGTGTTCCTAATGTTTGGAACCATTTTATCACCCATCTAATACCTGGTCGGACCCCCTTTGCCTCCAGAACAGCCTGACCATCAGGCATGGATTCAACAGGAAATGTTCCACAGGGATGTTGGTCCATGTTGACGTGATGTCATCCAGTTGCTGCTGATTGGCCGACGGAGACAGTCGTGCTGCCAACAGCCCCGTCCATCTCAACCCAGAGATAATCTGGGGTTTGGACAGCAACATGTTCACAGATGCTGTGGCGTTCAAACGTTTCTCGATCGGTATCAAGGGGACCTAACGTGTGCCAGGGAAACATTCCCCACAGCATTACACCACCACTACTGTTGAAACCAGACAAGACGGAGACACGGACTCCTGACTCTGCCATCAGCATGCCTCAACAGGAAGTGGGATTCGTCCGGAACCAGACAAGACGGAGACATGGACTCCTGACTCTGCCATCAGCATGCCTCAACAGGAAGTGGGATTCGTCCGGAACCAGACAAGACGGAGACATGGACTCCTGACTCTGCCATCAGCATGCCTCAACAGGAAGTGTGATTCGTGAGGACCCAGACGGTGTTTCCACCCCCAGTTGTCCAGTGTTGGCGATGGCGTGCCCACTGGGGCCGTTTCTTCTTGTTTTTAGCTGATAGGATAGGCTGTTCTGCACAACGCTGTTGTACTGCACCTTCTCCTTTAGGTGAACGGGGTAGTGTACCTAATAAACTGGCCTGTGTGTATAACCTATATATATCTCTCTCTCTGTGTGCAGCATCTGAGGTCTGTCTCTCTCTCCCTCCTTAGTTGAGGCAGCACCAAAGAAGGCAGCAGCACCAAAGAAGGCAGCAGCACCAAAGGCAGCCAGACGCCAGAAAGGGGTGTGTCCCAGGGGATGTGGACATGGCAGATATGGAATGAGAAGAGGATGACCGACTGTTCTGTTGGCGCCAGACCAGGCTCCATATTCAGACCGGGCTCCATATTCAGACCGGGCCCCATATATATGAATATGATTTTATGGACAGGGGGCTGATCCTGGATCAGTTTTAGCCTTTTAGACCTAATGAATATGATTACATGGACAGGGGAGGCCTGATCCTGGATCAGTTTTAGCCTTTTAGACCTAATGAATATGATTACATGGATGGGGGAGGCCTGATCCTGGATCAGTTTTAGCCTTTTTGTCCTAATGAATATGATTACATGGATGGGGGAGGCCTGATCCTGGATCAGTTTTAGCCTTTTGTCCTAATGAATATGATTACATGGATGGGGAGACCTGAGCCAGAGAGCCTTGTTTGTGTATCTGAATGCCGTCATTGTAAATAAGAATTTGTTCTTAACTGACTTGCCTAGTTTAAATAAAATAAAAAACAGACCGAATGGGGAATTGTTTTTTTCCTCCCAACTACAAAGGAGGAATGAATGTGGAATCTGATCTGGAGTCAGTGGCCTTGGTGGAAGTTATGTCTGCATCCCAAATGGCTCCCTGTTC
This sequence comes from Oncorhynchus tshawytscha, assembly GCF_018296145.1. Taxonomy (NCBI): domain Eukaryota; kingdom Metazoa; phylum Chordata; class Actinopteri; order Salmoniformes; family Salmonidae; genus Oncorhynchus; species Oncorhynchus tshawytscha. The sequence continues at coordinate 10,370 of NW_024609264.1, read as the reverse complement.
CCTGAGGCCCGTTGGACTCTTGTCAAAAGTAGTGAATTGTATTGGGGATAGATACCATATGGGATCGAACCCAATGACGACAGCCTCCCGTCATGCCTGTAGGTAAGCCAAGGTGACCTGTTCATACCTGTAGGTAAACCAAGGTGACCTGTTCATACCTGTAGGTAAACCAAGGTGACCTGTTCATACCTGTAGGTAAACCAAGGTGACCTGTTCATACCTGTAGGTAAACCAAGGTGACCTGTTCATACCTGGTAAACCAAGGTGACCTGTTCATACCTGTAGGTAAACCAAGGTGACCTGTAGGTAAACCAAGGTGACCTGTTCATACCTGTAGCTAAACCAAGGTGACCTGTTCATACCTGTAGGTAAGCCAAGGTGACCTGTTCATACCTGTAGATAAACCAAGGTGACCTGTTCATACCTGTAGATAAACCAAGGTGACCTGTTCATACCTGTAGATAAACCAAGGTGACCTGTTCATACCTGTAGGTAAACCAAGGTGACCTGTTCATACCTGTAGGTAAACCAAGGTGACCTGTTCATACCTGTAGATAAACCAAGGTGACCTGTTCATACCTGTAGATAAACCAAGGTGACCTGTTCATACCTGTAGATAAACCAAGGTGACCTGTTCATACCTGTAGATAAACCAAGGTGACCTGTTCATACCTGTAGATAAACCAAGGTGACCTGTTCATACCTGTAGGTAAACCAAGGTGACCTGTTCATACCTGTAGGTAAACATGAAGTCTCCTTCATACCTGTAGGTAAACCAAGGTGACCTGTTCATACCTGTAGGTAAACCAAGGTGACCTGTTCATACCTGTAGGTAAACCAAGGTGACCTGTTCATACCTGTAGGTAAACCAAGGTGACCTGTTCATACCTGTAGGTAAACCAAGGTGACCTGTTCATACCTGTAGGTAAACCAAGGTGACCTGTAGGTAAGCCAAGGTGACCTGTTCATACCTGTAGATAAACCAAGGTGACCTGTTCATACCTGTAGGTAAACCAAGGTGACCTGTTCATACCTGTAGGTAAACCAAGGTGACCTGTAGGTAAGCCAAGGTGACCTGTTCATACCTGTAGATAAACCAAGGTGACCTGTTCATACCTGTAGGTAAACCAAGGTGACCTGTTCATACCTGTAGATAAACCAAGGTGACCTGTTCATACCTGTAGATAAACCAAGGTGACCTGTTCATACCTGTAGGTAAACCAAGGTGACCTGTTCATACCTGTAGATAAACCAAGGTGAGCTGTTAACATGCAGTCTCCCTTCATACCTGTAGGTAAACCAAGGTGACCTGTTCATACCTGTAGGTATGTGTGTAACAGGAAAGGGTTGGCCTAGCTACACACAGACAGGATATGTAACAGGAAAGGGTTGGCCTAGCAACACACAGACAGGAAATATAACAGAAAGGGTTGGCCTAGCAACACACAGACCAGATATGTAACAGGAAAGGGTTGGCCTAGCAACACACATACAGGATCTGTAACAGGAAAGGGTTGGCCTACAGACAGACAGGATATGTAACAGGAAAGGGTTACCTAGCAACACACATACAGGATCTGTAACAGGAAATGCTTGGCCTAGCTACACACAGACCGGATATGTAACAGGAAATGCTTGGCCTAGCTACACACAGACCGGATATGTAACAGGAAAGGGTTGGCCTAGCAACACACAGACAGGGTATGTAACAAGAAAGGGTTAGCCTACAGACAGATAGGATATGTAACAGGAAAGGGTTGGCCTACAGACAGACAGGATATGTAACAGGAAAGGGTTACCTAGCAACACACAGACAGGGTATGTAACAAGAAAGGGTTGGCCTACAGACAGATAGGATATGTAACAGGAAAGGGTTGGCCTACAGACAGACAGGATATGTAACAGGAAAGGGTTACCTAGCAACACACAGACAGGATGTGTAACAGGAAAGGGTTGGCCTAGCTACACACAGACAGGATATGTAACAGGAAAGGGTTGGCCTAGCAACACACAGACAGGATATGTAACAGGAAAGGGTTGGCCTAGCAACACACAGACAGGATATGTAACAGGAAAGGGTTGGCCTAGCAACACACAGACAGGATATGTAACAGGAAAGGGTTGGCCTAGCTACACACAGACCGGATATGTAACAGGAAAGGGTTGGGTTGGCCTAGCAACACACAGACAGGATATGTAACAGGAAAGGGTTGGCCTAGCAACACACAGACAGGGTATGTAACAGGAAAGGGTTGGGTTGGCCTAGTTACACACAGACAGGATATGTAACAGGAAAGGGTTGGCCTAGCAACACACAGACAGGATCTGTAACAGGAAAGGGTTGGCCTAGCAACACACAGACAGGGTATGTAACAGGAAAGGGTTGGCCTACATACAGACAGGAGAATCTAGTTGTATAAATATTGCTCCTGTATCTTCAGTGGTTAATTTGAGTGGTGTTATGACAGATTGTTCATCACTGCCCAGTCTGAACCGCGCTGTCTTTTTACATCCCAAATGGTATCCTATTCCCTGCATAGAGCACTAAGTAGTGCACTATATAGTAGTAGTAGTGCACTATACAGTAGTAGTAGTACACTATACAGTAGTAGTAGTACACTATACAGTAGTAGTAGTGCACTATACAGTAGTAGTAGTACACTATATAGTAGTAGTAGTGCACTATACAGTAGTAGTACACTATATAGTAGTAGTAGTGCACTATACAGTAGTAGTAGTGCACTATGTATAGAATAGGGTGCCATATAGGACTCTACCTTAGTCTCTGTCTGTCTCAGTGCTTCAGCCCCACAGGCTGGTTTACAGGACTCTACCTTAGTCTCTGTCTGTCTCAGTGCTTCAGCCCCACAGGCTGGTTTATAGGACTCTCCCTTAGTCTCTGTCTCAGTGCTTCAGCCCCACAGGCTGGTTTACAGGACTCTACCTTAGTCTCTGTCTGTCTCAGTGCTACAGCCCCACAGGCTGGTTTACAGGACTCTACCTTAGTCTCTGTCTCAGTGCTTCAGCCCCACAGGCTGGTTTACAGGACTCTACCTTAGTCTCTGTCAGTCTCAGGGATTCAGCCCCACAGGCTGGTTTACAGGACTCTACCTTAGTCTCTGTCTCAGTGCTACAGCCCCACAGGCTGGTTTACAGGACTCTACCTTAGTCTCTGTCTGTCTCAGTGCTTCAGCCCCACAGGCTGGTTTACAGGACTCTACCTTAGTCTCTGTCTGTCTCAGTGCTACAGCCCCACAGGCTGGTTTACAGGACTCTACCTTAGTCTCTGTCTCAGTGCTTCAGCCCCACAGGCTGGTTTATAGGACTCTCCCTTAGTCTCTGTCTGTCTCAGTGCTACAGCCCCACAGGCTGGTTTATAGGACTCTCCCTTAGTCTCTGTCTCAGTGCTTCAGCCCCACAGGCTGGTTTACAGGACTCTACCTTAGTCTCTGTCTGTCTCAGTGCTTCAGCCCCACAGGCTGGTTTACAGGACTCTACCTTAGTCTCTGTCAGTCTCAGGGATTCAGCCCCACAGGCTGGTTTACAGGACTCTACCTTAGTCTCTGTCTCAGTGCTACAGCCCCACAGGCTGGTTTACAGGACTCTACCTTAGTCTCTGTCTGTCTCAGTGCTTCAGCCCCACAGGCTGGTTTACAGGACTCTACCTTAGTCTCTGTCTGTCTCAGTGCTTCAGCCCCACAGGCTGGTTTACAGGACTCTACCTTAGTCTCTGTCTCAGTGCTACAGCCCCACAGGCTGGTTTACAGGACTCTACCTTAGTCTCTGTCTGTCTCAGTGCTACAGCCCCACAGGCTGGTTTACAGGACTCTACCTTAGTCTCTGTCTGTCTCAGTGCTTCAGCCCCACAGGCTGGTTTACAGGACTCTACCTTAGTCTCTGTCTGTCTCAGTGCTTCAGCCCCACAGGCTGGTTTACAGGACTCTACCTTAGTCTCTGTCTGTCTCAGTGCTACAGCCCCACAGGCTGGTTTATAGGACTCTCCCTTAGTCTCTGTCTCAGTGCTTCAGCCCCACAGGCTGGTTTACAGGACTCTACCTTAGTCTCTGTCTGTCTCAGTGCTTCAGCCCCACAGGCTGGTTTACAGGACTCTACCTTAGTCTCTGTCTGTCTCAGTGCTTCAGCCCCACAGGCTGGTTTATAGGACTCTACCTTAGTCTCTGTCTCAGTGCTTCAGCCCCACAGGCTGGTTTACAGGACTCTACCTTAGTCTCTGTCTGTCTCAGTGCTTCAGCCCCACAGGCTGGTTTACAGGACTCTACCTTAGTCTCTGTCTGTCTCAGTGCTTCAGCCCCACAGGCTGGTTTATAGGACTCTACCTTAGTCTCTGTCTGTCTCAGTGCTACAGCCCCACAGGCTGGTTTATAGGACTCTACTGGAATGGTAGATTTGCAGTATAACTGAAACGTAGGAGGAGACATGCAGATATATCGTGTATTCTAGGAGTTATTTCAGGGTTTGGAGTTGGGCTGGTTCATCGACCGTTTTGTTTACCCAATTATTAATAAACCCGTTCCTTGTGAATTGTGAAATTAAAATGTTTGATTTACTATGTAACTACGAGTTACTGAGTCGAGATATGAGATATTTGAGGTGTGCAGCGAATAGGCTATTTTACTTCTGTAATTTTGATATTTTGGGTGAAACCCAAGGTAATGTGTGATAAAGATAGTGCTGCTGGCTGGTATGGGGGCAGAGCAGGGAACATTCCTCCCACTTACTGCCGCTAGTCGCTCTGAGGACAAAGAATCAAATGGGTCAGGCTGGAGAAACCAGGATCTGTCGCTGCCGGAAACGTTATAGCTCCTGCTACAAACGTTACTGTAGGCCACAGACATATCCAGAGCTCATCCGAAGTCCCGTTTTATTGTTGACGTTTGTTGCGGATACAATTTGTAGTTTTTCCTCTTCTGAGAATGAAGATGGTTATTTCACATTGTCGAAGGTTTGCGCCGCAGTTTTAAAGGGACGGAGGCAAGGCGCTCTCTTCCTCCTCCTCGGACAGACGAGGAAGAGCCTGGAAACCGCTTGGGAATGTAAAACATACTCCGAGTCAATGTTCTCAACGTGGCTCTCTGGATGATGTATCCTCTGGGACCTCGTTTCAATGGTGCACTTGTCTGGTGTGGATGGTAATGTTTCCTGAACCAACGACCTATAGCCGAGAAGAGCATCGGTTACCAACAGTGTTCCAGTTATCATCCGTCTATTCTCATCTAGAGACAACTACTACTTGGTTGAAATGAATGGGCCACAATACAAACTGCGTATGTGTCTATTCAACAGAAAACGCTTGTAGGAATCTTAGCCTACTTCCGACCACCGGTTATTAGGTTACTTTGACCAGCACACAGACAAGGTAGGTGGACAACCTCACAGCTGATGTCCTGTATATTACAACACGGATGGGATGTTTTTAGGTATTACGTGTTGTATCTGGGATTGGGGATGATATCTCAACAGATAATAAGCTTATGTTTTTTTTTTATCAAATGAAAAAAACGTATTTCATAAAGATTGCGTCACGAGGTGGTCGTACTTCGGATACAGTTGATGATGGGTAGCGTGATGCTGGTCTGGCCGTGGACCGTTATTTATGTATGTCCGGGAGGTGGAAGGGACAGGTACGGTGACTTTCAACTGCAACAAATAGATTAGACACAAGACAACCCGGTCTCAGAGCATTTCGTATTATTCTTTACAAAAATCATCCGATAAACTCCATTTAGTATGATATGTTACGTTTCGTATGGTAAACTATGCATTCATTTGTGGATTGTCATCAATTTCGTATAATATATTATAAATTACAATTGATATGATTTTTATGTCCAGTATGAAGGAAGTTAGAGGTAGTTTCGCTAGCCAATGCTAACTAGTGTTAGCGCAATGACTGTAAGTCTATGGGTATCTGTGCGTCGCCCCCATCCTGACCTCAGCGTGTGCGTAGTATATCGACCAGAGCAGAATATAATACATCTTTATTGTCCCTGAAGGGAAGTTCTTTTGCAGCAAAATTTCGATACAAACCGGCCACATGAAAACTACGGTATAGAAACCCAGTCCTGAGAAGGAGATTGTTATGCATACAGCTGGGTTTTATCCCCACCATCTCTGACGAACCTGAATAAGACGGTCCCAAATGGAGCCCTATTCCCTTTATAGTACACAGCCTTGACCAGCCTTTGGTCAGAAGCAGGGCACTATAAAGGGTCAAGGGTATCATTTGGGATGCAGGCTAAGACATTACATAAAGTGTCATTACAGGTCTCCTGGCTCTAACCAGGACCCAGCTCTAGCTGTACGGTGTCTCCTGGCTCTAACCAGGACCCAGCTCTAGCTGTACGGTGTCTCCTGGCTCTAACCAGGACTGGCTCTAACCAGGACCCAGCTCTAACTGGACCCAGCTACGGTGTCTCCTGGCTCTAACCAGGACCCAGCTCTAACTGTGCCAACTCCTGGCTCTATCCAGGGCCGGTGTCTCCCTGGCTCTAACCAGGACCCAGCTCTAGCTGTACGGTGTCTCCTGGCTCTAACCAGGACCCAGCTCTAGCTGTACGGTGTCTCCTGGCTCTAACCAGGACCCAGCTCTAGCTGTACGGTGTCTCCTGGCTCTAACCAGGACCCAGCTCTAGCTGCAGAATAGTTGTAACTATGTAACACACACAAACTCTAGCTCTGTCTCTCTCTCTCTCTCTCCTCTCCCTCTTTCTCTCTTTTCTCTCTGTCTCTGGCTCTCTCTCTCTGTCTCTCTCTCTCTCCACCAGGACCCAGCTCTCTCTCTCTCTACACCCAGCACACACACACATGACCTCTCCCTCTCTCCTCCCTCCCCCCTCTCCTCTCTCTCTCTCTCATGTCTCCCAGAACTCCTTAACAGATCCTGTAGTAGTCATGGTAATCCCAGATCTCCTTAACAGATCATGTAGTAGTCATAACATGGTACCCAGACCTCCTTAACAGATCCTGTAGTAGTCATGGTAACCCCAGACCTCCTTAACAGATCCTGTAGTAGTCATGGTAATCCCAGACTTCCTTAACAAATCCTGTAGTAGTCATGGTAATCCCAGACCTCCTTAACAGATCCTGTAGTAGTCATGGTAATCCCAGACCTCCCTTAACAGATCCTGTAGTAGTCATGGTAACCCCAGACCTCCTTAACAGATCCTGTAGTAGTCATGGTTTTTCCCAGTGATCAGATAGCAGCAGAGCTGGAGGAGATAACACCAGGAGGACTGATACTGTTCCTTCTTCAGGAAACAAGGAGGGAGCAAAGTTCTGCTGGGAGGAGAGACGTGGACTGAGAGACGAGTGAGAGACGTGGACTGAGGGAAGAGAGAGTGAGAGAGACGTGGACTGAGGGAAGAGAGAGCGAGAGAGAGGTGGACTGAGGGAAGAAAGAGTGAGAGAGACGTGGACTGAGAGAAGAGAGCGAGACCTGGGCTGAGAGAAGAGAGGGAGACATGGGCTGAGAGAAGAGAGAGAGCCGGAGAGACATGGACTGAGAGAAGAGAACAGGAGAGACGTGGACTGAGAGAAGAGAGAGAGCAGGAGAGACGTGGACTGAGAGAAGAGAAAGAGAGAGATCTGGACTGTGATTTGAGAGTGTGGGAGAAGGAAGGAGAGACAAAGCTGAACTGTGGACCTGTAGACATATTAATGGAGACCTGCTCCCAGGCTGTTGGTGAGTAATGAGCTACACACCAAGTACATACAGTTGAAGTCGGAGGTTTACATACACCTTAGCCAAATACATTTAAACTCAGTTTTTCACAATTCCTGACATTTAATCCTAGTAACAATTCCCTGTCTTAGGTCAGTTAGGATCACCACTTTATTTTAAGGATGTGAAATGTCAGAATAATAGTAGAGAGAATGATTTATTTCAGCTTTTATTTCTTTCATCATATTCCCAGTGGGTCAGAAGTTTACATACACTCAATTAGTATTTGGTAGCATTGCCTTTAAATTGGGTCAAACATTTCGGGTAGCCTGCTGCCACCCCCATGCTTCATGCCTTTTGCACACAATGCATATAGACTCCCCTTTTTTCTACTGTGTTATTGACTTGTTAATTGTTTACTCCATGTGTAACTCTGTGTTGTCTGCTCACACTGCTATGCTTTATCTTGGCCAGGTCGCAGTTGTAAATGAGAACTTGTTCTCAACTAGCCTACCTGGTTAAATAAAGGTGAAATAAATCATAAAATAAAAAAATGTTTGGGATGGTGTTCTTCGGCATACAAGCCTCCCCTTTTTCCCTCCAAACATAATGATGGTCATTATGGCCAAATAGTTATATTTTTGTTTCATCAGACCAGAGGACATTTCTCCAAAACGTACGATCTTTGTCCCCATGTGCCGTTGCAAACCATAGTCTGGCTTTTTTATGGCGGTTTTGGAGCAGTGGCTTCTTCCTTGCTAAGTTGCCTTTCAGGTTATGTCGATATAGGACTCGTTTTACTGTGGATATAGATACTTTTGTACCTGTTTCCTCCAGCATCTTCACAAGGGCCTTTGCTGTTGTTCTGGGATTGATTTGCACTTTTCGCACAAAAGTACGTTCATCTCTAGGAGACAGAACGCGTCTCCTTCCTGAGCGGTATGACGGCTGCATGGTCCCATGGTGTTTATACTTGCATACTATTGTTTGTACAGATGAACGTGGTACCTTCAGGCATTTGGAAATTGCTCCCAGGGATGAACCAGACTTGTGGAGGTCTACAATGTTTTTTCTGAGGTTTTGGCTGATTTCTTTAGATTTCCCCATGATGTCAAGTAAGGAGACATGGAGTTTGAAGGTAGGCCTTGAAATACATCCACAGGAACACCTCCAATTGACTCAAATGATGTCAATTAGCCTATCAGAATCTTCTAAAGCCATGACATCATTTTCTGGAATTTTCCAATCTGTTTAAAGGCACAGTCAACTTAGTGTATGTAAACTTCTGACCCACTGGAATTGTGATATAGTGAATTTTAAGTGAAATGATCTGTTGTTAAACAATTTTTGTAAAAATTACTTGTCATGCACAAAGTAGATGTCCTAACCAACTTGCCAAAACTATAGTTTGTTAACAAGAAACTTGTGGAGTGTTGAAAACGAGTTTTAATGACTCCCATCTAAGTCTATTTAAACTTCCGACTTCAACTATACCATCAACCTTGGTATAGGGGTTATATACAGGCCTATCAACCTGTTGGTATAGGGGTTATATACAGGCCTATCAACCTGTTGGTATAGGGGTTATATACAGGCCTATCAACCTGTTGGTATAGGGGGTTATATACAGGCCTATCAACCTGTTGGTATAGGGGTTATATACAGGCCTATCAACCTGTTGGTATAGGGGTTATATACAGGCCTATCAACCTGTTGGTATAGGGGTTATATACAGGCCTATCAACCTGTTGGTATAGGGGTATATACAGGCCTATCAACCCGTTGGTATAGGGGTGATATACAGGCCTATCAACCTGTTGGTATAGGGGTTATATACAGGCCTATCAACCTGTTGGTATAGGGGGTTATATACAGGCCTATCAACCTGTTGGTATAGGGGTGATATACAGGCCTATCAACCTGTTGGTATAGGGGTTATATACAGGCCTATCAACCTGTTGGTATAGGGGTTATACAGGCCTATCAACCTGTTGGTATATTATATACAGGCCTATCAACCTGTTGGTATAGGGGTTATATACAGGCCTATCAACCTGTTGGTATAGGGGTTATATACAGGCCTATCAACCTGTTGGTATAGGGGTTATATTGTGATATACAGGCCTATCAACCTGTTGGTATAGGGGTTATATACAGGCCTATCAACCTGTTGGTATAGGGTTATATACAGGCCTATCAACCTGTTGGTATAGGGGTGATTATATCAACCTGTTGGTATAGGGGTGATATACAGGCCTATCAACCTGTTGGTATAGGGGTTATATTGTGATATACAGGCCTATCAACCCGTTGGTATAGGGTATTGTGATATACAGGCCTATCAACCTGTTGGTATAGGGGTTATATTGTGATATACAGGCCTATCAACCTGTTGGTATAGGGGGTTATATTATGATATACAGGCCTATCAACCTGTTGGTATAGGGGTTATATTGTGATATACAGGCCTATCAACCTGTTGGTATAGGGGTTATATTGTGATATACAGGCCTATCAACCTGTTGGTATAGGGTTATATTGTGATATACAGGCCTATCAACCTGTTGGTATAGGGGTTATATTGTGATATACAGGCCTATCAACCTGTTGGTATAGGGGTTATATTGTGATATACAGGCCTATCAACCTGTTGGTATAGGGTTATATTGTGATATACAGGCCTATCAAC
>NW_024609263.1:85000-129982 GCF_018296145.1 Oncorhynchus tshawytscha | reverse complement strand
TTGATTTGAGTTACACATGGAGTAAACAATAAACAAGTCAATAACACAGTAGAAAAAAGAAAAAAATAATACCAAAATATGCAAACTGTACTTTGATAAAGATCCGCCTGTATTTCTGCCATCTCCACGGTACTATACCAGTTGAACAGGCTATCGTTTATGCCTGAACGAGATCTGGTCTGTCATTCTCATTTACGCATAACAAAATCCACCGCAAACCCTCCGAAATATTTCACTGAAATCCGTATAGAACCTCTGGAACATGTTGTTCAAAATATTTATTTTGTTTATTCCCCCAAAACCACGTCAACCTTTGACCTGTCGGGGATGACGTTTATAAAGAGGCGGGGGAGCTGGGGGGCGGGTTGCTCTCTTTGGTGAATTCTCTGCCTCCACTCTAACGAGCGCAGTCTGTAGTTGCGTGTTCACAGCTGGTCTCTCCTCAGCTCAGTCAGTCATCCAGCAAGCCTCCTGTACCACCACACGCACTGTACACTAGATCCTGGATTTGATCAGAAATGTTTTTCTGTAGATCGGCTTGGCAGAGACTGGGGCTCCTGTCACGAATGACAGTCGCCCTACCCTTATCCAGAAATGGTGAGTGGATTAGAAGTGGTACAATTTGATGGAGTATATTGTATTAGTTTGGGGCATTTTTATATTAAGCGTTTGTTACATCCCAGCTGACGCGTCACGCGTGCATGATGTGGGGATTTACGCGAAGGTCAATGCAATTACAGTTGGTTTTAATGACCGTCTGTGTAAACAGTTGAGGTTGATTTTATACATTTGGATGGTTTGTCCAACATTGGGTGAATTTTGTGTGCAAAATTTCAGGATTTTTCAATCAATGCAGTTTCCTTCAAATTGCGCGACATTTATGTACTTCATTCATTCCGGGATGATCCACTGCACCATTCTTTACTAGTTTATTGAAAAACATTGCAAGAAAAGTGACATGTAATCATTTCAATCTTACATTATTGCTGAGCGCTTGTTGAGGCAGTACGCCCCCTTTTCCGTTGGGGGTGTGTCCATGTCCACAAAGATTAGAACACGCAGCTCTGCACATTTTAGTTACGAAACAGCGCATCCCCGTCCAAAAACGACTTAATCGGTGTTATGTAACATCCAAGCATCAAGCGCATGTATTTATCTGATATATCCCCTAAATCGTTGCTTTTTGAAGGCTAAGTGGAGATGTCGTAGTCTATATGATGTCCTATGGATATTCTTCACGTGTGATGGTAGCGCGTGTATAGCATAGGGGTTGTGTGTGTGTGAATATAGTTATTTGGATTGGCCTATAGCAGCCCTACTTGAATTTGACCTGTCGAGTTCTGCAGAGGCGTCAAACTCTATAATCCAAATTGATCGTGATGTTGTATTCATTCTCCCCAGACTCATCAGTGTTTTGTCAGGGAGAGGGAACATGTTATTGTTGAGTTAACAGCTTTGTGTGGGTTTGAGTCAACGCAAGGAGAAGAGTGGATTTGGGTTGTATTTTTAGTGTAGCTACTTTCCCATGCACGAGCTTCATCGATAGACTGGTTCTAGTCTGGCTTCATTCCGGAACTAGAATCCCTGTTTGCTTTGTTGCATAAGGAATTTGCCCTGAGGGAGATCTGAACAGAACAGTGCTGGTTTAATTTCCTGTTTTATAAACGTTAGAGCCTCTCCAACCTCTCCGTGTTTTGACACTAGGATGTATATCCCCCTGATCTACAGCTAGAAGCATAGACATGCATTGTAGCGGTAGCTTTATCCTCTGTGTATATTCACCCTGATCTACAGCTAGAAGCATAGACATGCATTGTAGCGGTAGCTTTATCCTCTGTGTATATTCCCCTGATCTACAGCTAGAAGCATAGACATGCATTGTAAAGGTAGCTTTATCCTCTGTGTATATCCCCCCTACAGCTAGAAGCATAGACATGCATTGTTAACGGTAGCTTTATCCTCTGTGTATATCCCCCCTACAGCTAGAAGCATAGACATATTGTAAAGGTAGCCCCTGTGTATATTCCCCCTGATCTACAGCTAGAAGCATAGACATGCATTGTAAAGGTAGCTTTATCCTCTGTGTATATCCCCCCTACAGCTAGAAGCATAGACATGCATTGTTAGCGGTAGCTTTATCCTCTGTGTATTTCCCTGCTACAGCTAGAAGCATAGACATGCATTGTTAACGGTAGCTTTATCCTCTGTGTATATCCCCCTACAGCTAGAAGCATAGACATGCATTGTTAGCGGTAGCTTTATCCTCTGTGTATTTCACCCTGCTCTGGATTATATGTAGCTGACTAATGACGTATTGATCACTCGTCAGTCATTACTAGGTCTGTCAGGGCAGATGGGCCTCATGGTTAGGCTTTGGGCCTACATAGGGGCGGGCTTTTCTTCATGTATGTATAGTCCTGTGTGTGTCACTGGTGTGAATGGTCTCTATTCAGCTGGAGGGAATGGGGGGGTTTCAATGCTATTGTGCTATGATTGGCTGTCAGGGAGGAAACTGGGATCACGCGTGTCTGTGACATGTCTGACCTCTAGCTCAGCTTAACTGATTAGTGCCTAGCTACCTGTATAAATAACTGGGCCTTCACAGGAACAGACAGGAGGCCACTTGCCGTGTCATGGGATTAGAGAGGGCAGCAGAGTAGCTCTGGGTCAACCAGGATCAATGTCTGGTAACCACTGATGGCTGTGTTTTTTTAGGAATGTTTTACTGGCAATGACTGTCGTGATTTGTCTTGTCCTACCTTAGTTGAATGTATTGACTGTGTGTGTGTCTGGACCAGAGTCTGCTAAATGGCCTCTATGTAAAAGGTGGTGTGTTTTTATTTTTAAATATATAACCTTTGTTTAACTAGGCAAGTCAGTTAATAAAAACAAATTCTTATTTTCAATGACGGCCTCGGAACAGTGGGTTAACTGCCTTGTTCAGGGTCAGAACATCAGATTTTTACCTTGTCAGCTCAGATTCAATCTAGCAACCTTCTGGTTACTGGCCCAACACTCTTACCACTAGGCTACCTGCCTGTGATTCTGTTGACCTCTATCAGGGGGGGTAGATGAGGAGTCAGCATGGTAGGGTACATGTGGTTCTGTTGACCTCTATCAGGGGGGGTAGATGAGGAGTCAGCATGGTAGGGTACATGTGGTTCTGTTGACCTCTATCAGGGGGGGTAGATGAGGAGTCAGCATGGTAGGGTACATGTGGTTCTGTTGACCTCCATCAGGGGGTTGACCTCTATCAGGGGGGTAGATGAGGAGTCAGCATGGTAGGGTACATGTGGTTCTGTTGACCTCTATCAGGGGGGTAGATGAGGAGTCAGCATGGTAGGGTACATGTGGTTCTGTTGACCTCTATCAGGGGGTAGATGTAGATGAGATGAGTCAGTCATGGTAGGGTACATGTGGTTCTGTTGACATCTATCAGGGGGGTAGATGAGGAGTCAGCATGGTAGGGTACATGTGGTTCTGTTGACCTCTATCAGGGGGGGTAGATGAGGAGTCAGCATGGTAGGGTACATGTGGTTCTGTTGACCTCTATCAGGGGGTAGATGAGGAGTCAGCATGGTAGGGTACATGTGGTTCTGTTGACCTCTATCAGGGGGTAGATGAGGAGTCAGCATGGTAGGGTACATGTGGTTCTGTTGACCTCTATCAGGGGGTAGATGAGGAGTCAGCATGGTAGGGTACATGTGGTTCTGTTGACCTCTATCAGGGGGTAGATGAGTTCAGCATGGTAGGGTACATGTGGTTCTGTTGACCTCTACAGGGAGGGGAGAGTAGATGAGGGTCAGATGGTAGGGTACATGTGGTAGGTTACTGTGGTTCTGGGCTGCTCTATCAGGGGGTAGAGAGAGGAGTCAGCATGGTAGGGTACATGTGGGTTCTGTTGACCTCTATCAGGGGGGGTAGATGAGTCAGCATGGTAGGGTCAGCATGGTAGGGATGAGGACATCAACACATATGTTGCTCACACACTCACCCAGAGTTCTGTTGTCCTCTATCAGGAGGGGTAGATGAGGAGTCAGCATGGTAGGGTACATGTGGTTCTGTTGACCTCTATCAGGGGTGGTAGGTGAGGAGTCAGCATGGTAGGGTACATGTGGGTTCTGTTGACCTCTATCAGGAGGGGGAGATGAGGAGTCAGCATGGTAGGGTACATGTGGGTTCTGTTGTCCTCTATCAGGGGGGGTAGATGTGTTCTCTGCAGAGCTGCAGGATGAAATGTGATACTCTTTACATGGAGGGGAGAGTAGTTGTGGGGGTGGAGAGCTCCCTTCTGTACATTGTTTCCTTACTGCGGCCTGCTGGGCTGCTCTACAAACACACACTCTCAACCAGAGACAGGTGAACACACACCTCTTATAGAACACATATGTTGCTCACACACTCACCCAGAGACGGGTGTGGAAACACACACACACACACACACACACACACACACACACACACACACAGACCTCATGAGCACACACCACAGAGGCACTACTTATAGAAAGTGTCTCTTGTTTTTCCCCTGTAGGTGCCCCTCTGCCAGACCTTTGCATTCTGGGACACATGTTGAACTTTGAACCTAGTCCCCTGTACACCACCACGGTACAGTTATATTCCTGGTGTTTTCTCCTCAGGGCTGAATGTATACATTCATCTATAGAAGTCATTTACTCTCTAATGGACTAACAGGCAGAACTAGACAGCAAAACACGGCTAACTGTGTAGTTGACTGGTTTTATGTCGTGTGGCTGTGTCGTTTCTATGGTGTGTGTGTGTGATTGACTGGTTGTGTGTGATTTTTAGGGAGTGTTTGGGTGACGGTGTCGCAGAGGAGAGGATCTTTGGTCCAGGAAGGACGAGGTTTTATTTATGTCTGTGTTCTAAATGCACCACCATTGCCAGTGTTGATAGGATCAGGCTATTTAGTCTGAGGAGAGCCAATCCTGTCAACCCTGGCGGTCTGTTTACTGAAGACTAGGCTCCTGCTCTCCACCCAGCCCTACTGGCCATGTGGACCATGCCACCCACACAACAATAACAACAACCACAACCCATTATGGAGATTTATGGTCTTATCTCAAATCTCTATGGCTGCATTTGGGTCTTTCTTTAGTGTTGTTAATATGATGGTTCTGTGAAGATGATTCAGTGTCCTACAGTCTGACAGTGATATTACATCAGCTCTAACCACTAGGCAGGGTAGCCTAGTGGTTAGAGTGTAGAGGTGGCAGGGTAGCCTAGTGGTTAGAGTGTAGAGGCGGCAGGGTAGCCTAGTGGTTAGAGTGTTGGGCTAGTAACCGGAAGGTTGCAAGTTCAAATCCCCGAGCTGACAAGGTACAAATCTGTTGTTCTTCCCCTGAACAGGCAGTTAACCAACTGTTCCTAGGCCGTCATTGAAAATAAGAATTTGTTCTTAACTGACTTGCCTAGTTAAATAAAGGTAAAATAAAAATGCTATTCAACAAATCTGAATATATATATATTTTAGCCCAAATGAAACGTGTTTAGATGGGGAGGGGTTTAGAAAGCAGGAAATGTTGCATTTAGCTTGGTAGGATGGACTGGGATAGGTTGGCTAGTCGTGTTTAGCTTGTTTAGCTCTGTCCAATGCAAAACTAGCATTTTCCTTACTGTCTGAGTAGATGAACAAAAAGTGTACATCTAGCTTTTTATTCATATATTTACATGCTTTATAGTTTGTATATATGTATATCTCCCTCTGTATCCACAGTACCTGTCAAATGTTTGGACACTGACTCATTCAAGGGTTTTTCTTTATTTCTATTATTTTCTACATTGTATAATAGTGAAGACATCAAAACTATGAAATAACACATAGAATCATGTAGTAACCAAAAGTGTTCAACAAATCTGAATATATATTTTCGATTCCTCAAAGTAGCCACCCTTTGCATTGATCATATCTTTGCACACTCTTGGCATTCTCTCAACCAGCTTCACCTGGAATACTTTTCCAACAGTCTTGAAGGAGTTCTCAAATATACTGAGCACTTGTTGACTGCTTTTCCTTCACTCTGCGTTCCAACTCATCCCAAACCATCTCAATTGGGTTGAGGTCGGGTGATTGTGGAGGCCAGGTCATCTGATGCAGCACTCCATCACTCTCCTTCTTGGTCAAATAGCCCTTATGCAGCCTGGAGGTGTGTTGGGTCTTTGTCCTTTTGAAAAACAAATGATAGTCCCATTAAGCGCCAACCAGATGGATGGTGTATCACTGGTTAAGTGTGCCCTGAAATCTAAATAAATCGGTGTCACCAGCAAATCCCCATCACACCTCCTCCAAGCTTTATGGTGGTGGCTGCTACTTTGAAGAATCTTTCACAGACAGGAACCTTGACCATTTTTGGTAAACTGGTAAACCGCCTTTTTTGAGATCTTCATTATCCACAGTCTTTGGTAGCTCTCTCTTCTGGTCCGTCCCCTAACCATGTCCCCCTCTCCACTGGGTCTCCTTACAGTGGTTCCAGTGCGGCAGATGTCCGTCGGGATCCCCGGTGGCTCTGCCACCAACGTGGCGTACGCCGTTCTGTGTGGAGGAGGCCTCACTGCCGCTGTGGTCTACGTAAGTACTGATTCCAGATCGGTTGTGTGTGTGTACCTAATGTTAAAGGATAAGGCCTGGGCAGTACATGCTGATCCTAGATCAGATTTGTTCCTGAAGGGCACCATCTACTCAGAACCGTATTCTACTATTTGAGTATCACGCTAGACACTGATCTTAGGTCAGTTTTGTTTTGTTTCCTCCCATAATGGTTAAGGTGATCTGGAGAGCAAACACTGATCTGAAGTCTGTGCTTGAAGGTTAACTTGAACTAAGCATGCTATATAGTTTAATTTCAAGCATATTGACATTAAGTATAGATTTTTCCTGACTCTTCCCAGATCAGTTTTCCACACTATAATCCAATGCATAAACGTTAGGACACCTGACCCCAGGTCAGTGGTTTGGTTAGGGAACAGATCCCAGGTCAGTGGTTTGGTTAGGGAACAGATCCCAGGTCAGTGGTTTGGTTAGGGAACAGACCCCAGGTCAGGGGTTTGGTTAGGGAACGATGTGAGGAGAGGCTGTTTATTATGTACTTGACTCTTTACCTGTAGAGAACAGGTTACTCTGGTGAATGGAGGTCGTTTTTTAATCAAGTTTGATCAAATCTGAATGTGTGCAGGATCACATAATGATGGTGTTCTACAGGACCCAATATAATACTGTAGTATTACGTTACTGTAGGATGAAAACCCCACCACGTTTTTCTCTTATGTGGCTGAAACTCAACAGCTCTCGCCTCAACTAGGAACAATACACAGGTAGGCTATGGGTCAGTTAAACACCTGCTCTGTAAATCTCTCACGCACAAATATCATACCCCCCCCCAAAAAGAAAAACATGCTAATCTCCACTTGAAATTGTAATGATGAGAGGTTAGCATGTCCTGGGGGGTATGATATAAAATGCTAACCTCCCCTTGTGATTGTAATGATGAGAGGTTAGCATGTCCTGGGGGGTATGATATAAAATGCTAACCTCCCCTTGTGATTGTAATGATGAGAGGTTAGCATGTCCTGGGGTTATGATATAAAATGCTAACCTCCCCTTGTAATTGTAATGATGAGAGGTTAGCATGTCCTGGGGGGTATGATATAAAATGCTAACCTCCCCTTGTGATTGTAATGATGAGAGGTTAGCATGTCCTGGGGGTTATGATATAAAATGCTAACCTCTCCTTGTGATTGTAATGATGAGAGGTTAGCATGTCCTGGGGTTATGATATAAAATGCTAACCTCCCCTTGTAATTGTAATGATGAGAGGTTAGCATGTCCTGGGGGGTATGATATAAAATGCTAACCTCCCCTTGTAATTGTAATGATGAGAGGTTAGCATGTCCTGGGGGTTATGATATAAAATGCTAACCTCTCCTTGTGATTGTAATGATGAGAGGTTAGCATGTCCTGGGGTTATGATATAAAATGCTAACCTCCCCTTGTAATTGTAATGATGAGAGGTTAGCATGTCCTGGGGGTTATGATATAAAATGCTAACCTCCCTTGTGATTGTAATGATGAGAGGTTAGCATGTCCTGGGGTTATGATATAAAATGCTAACCTCCCCTTGTAATTGTAATGATGAGAGGTTAGCATGTCCTGGGGTTATGATATTGGTGTGTTACTGTCTCACTCATCATTATTCAGGATTGTCTGTAATCATGGTAGCATCCACATTACTATATCATATTTTATTCTTATTTATAATGACTCTAAAATTACACATTGTTTACCATTTTATTTCTATTGGGCACAAAATAATCTGGAACAACCAAAACAAAGTAGTATAGTCACAAGCTTGACGTAGTCGTTTGGTGCTCTGAATATGGGACCAAATACTACACTTTTGACTACTTAACACTCATACAAGTGAAATTCTCCCAAAACTGTTAGTCCCCCCCATTTTAGGGGACCATGTATAAAAAGTTTTGTAATTTCTAAACTGTTCACCAGGTATGGATGAAAATACCCTCCAATTGAAAGCTGACAGTCTGCATTTGAACCTCTAGTCATTTGCATTAAAGTGCAGGCGTACAGAGCCAAAACACACTTCTGGAGCTCACTGTGTAGCCTTGTGGTAACTGTTGTCATGGAGAATCCTGACTGCAGCAGTGGTGCTTTTTAAAGACCCTTATACCAGTTCTACAGAGAACCGTTGGCAAGGACGTGGATTAACTGGTCTAGGAACAGTGGGTTAACTGGTCTAGGAACAGTGGGTTAACTGGTCTAGTGGGTTAACTGGTCTAGGAACAGTGGGTTAACTGGTCTAGTGGGTTAACTGGTCTAGGAACAGTGGGTTAACTGGTCTAGTGGGTTAACTGGTCTAGTGGGTTAACTGGTCTAGTGGGTTAACTGGTCTAGTGGGTTAACTGGTCTAGTGGGTTAACTGGTTAACTGGGTTAACTGGTCTAGTGGGTTAACTGGTCTAGTGGGTTAACTGGTCTAGTGGGTTAACTGGTCTAGTGGGTTAACTGGTCTAGGAACAGTGGGTTAACTGGTCTAGGAACTGGTCTAGGAGTGGGTTAACTGGTCTAGGAACAGTGGGTTAACTGGTCTAGTGGGTTAACTGGTTTAGGAACAGTGGGTTAACTGGTCTAGGAACAGTGGGTTAACTGGTTTAGGAACTGGTCTAGTGGGTTAACTGGTCTAGTGGGTTAACTGGTCTAGGAACAGTGGGTTAACTGGTCTAGGAACAGTGGGTTAACTGGTCTAGGAACAGTGGGTTAACTGGTCTAGGAACAGTGGGTTAACTGGTCTAGGTTAACAGTGGGGGTTAACTGGGTTAACTGGTCTAGTGGGTTAACTGGTCTAGTGGGTTAACTGGTCTAGTGGATTAACTGGTGGGTTAACTGGTCTAGGGGTTAACTGGTCTAGGAACAGTGGGTTAACTGGTCTAGTGGATTAACTGGTCTAGGAACAGTGGGTTAACTGGTCTAGTGGATTAACTGGTCTAGGAACAGTGGGTTAACTGGTTTAGGTCTAGTGGATTAACTGGTCTAGGAACAGTGGGTTAACTGGTTTAGGAACAGTGGGTTAACTGGTTTAGTGGGTTAACTGGTCTAGGAACAGTGGGTTAACTGGTCTAGTGGGTTAACTGGTCTAGTGGGTTAACTGGTCTAGTGGGTTAACTGGTCTAGTGGGTTAACTGGTCTAGTTAACTGGTCTAGGGGTTAACTGGTCTAGGGGTTAACTGGTCTAGTGGGTTAACTGGTCTAGTGGGTTAACTGGTCTAGGGGTTAACTGGTCTAGTGGGTTAACTGGTCTAGTGGGTTAACTGGTCTAGTGGGTTAACTGGTCTAGTGGGTTAACTGGTCTAGTGGGTTAACTGGTCTAGTGGGTTAACTGGTCTAGGAACAGTGGGTTAACTGGTCTAGTGGGTTAACTGGTCTAGGAACAGTGGGTTAACTGGTCCTTCTTAGGCCTCTCCTTTATTTAACACTACACTGTTACTTACTAGTGCTGAGGGAAGAGAGGATTCAGCTTCTCAACTTAGATCAAGGCAGCCATTTTGAAATGCAGCTAGATTCACTTTCTGTGTTCTTTTAATGTGGCGTGTCCCTCCAACCTCTGTCTGTTCCATTCAGGCTTACAAGACAGTGAATGGTGACAGTGAGCGGTACAATGACCGACTCGCCGAGATGAACTTGAGGCCCAAGGGTGAGTTCTCAGTAGCCTACTGTCTGCACTGCCTCACACTCCATTGATCCACACTCTTGACATTCTACCAATAGACATGAACCATAGAATTTAGAACCATAGAATGTAGAATCCTAGGGGAGTTCTAGAATTTGTACTCAGTCTTCCAAAATTCCTCATCATAGGGGACAAGAATGGCCAGAGTTCTAGTGTCAGTTGGAGAAGGAATGTCTCATCAGAACGTTGCAACCATGACAATAATGTTTTTGTCCACACTAAGCCTAGCCAAAGGTTTTCTTTTGGCATGGACCCTGTTTTGGCGCTGCCACCGACATGCCAGCATGGTGGAATGATCACTCTGAATGTGATTAATCTAGACTGTCAGGGCTGATTTCTGTCAGTGATTAATTGACCTGTCTGGGTTCCTGGGCCCTGTGCCGTGATCGCCTGATTGGTCTGTTGGGCTAAGCTCCTTGGTTCACATGGTGTCGCTGAGAGCTCTGATTGGTTCATGTAGTTTTAGTCTAGTTTTCTATTCCTACCTACATTCACCCATCCTTAGTACACTAGTGGCCATACAGTGTATAGACAAACCCTAAATCTATATATAGACAACGGGTGTCATTTTTTCTTTTTGTGTTACAGGCGAGGCAGACGGGGAGCTCATTTTGGACATCTTTTAGCGTGCCTGTGAGAAATGTAGCTTGAATGCTTTAGCAGATCCAGTCTCTCCGGCGCTGTGGTGATGGGAATAGAGTGCCATTTGAGACACTAGTCCTACCTGGCATGAAACATCTTACAACTTCCTGTCAGAACAAAGCGTAACCAACTGCCATTTCATGTTTGTGGTGGTGGTGGCGGCGGGGGGGGCGCGACATTTTGTAGGCTTCGCTATTCGATCACATCAACTTTAAATTAAATTCTACACTTCCCCTGACACACATGGCACTGGTAGCCAGTTTGTCATTGCTAGCCAACAAACTTTCAATAACTAACTTGGATTTCTACACCTGGCCTACACATATTCAACGACCTCTACCCCTTTAAACATTCTAAACTCTCCTTTACCTGTTTCCAAAATAGCTCCATAAGCTGGGCACACTTGAAAAGAAAAGGGTAATGTTGAGCTTTGGCTCCTGAACTTGGTCAGGGAACAATGCATTAACACTGTTGTTCTTACCGGTGTCCGTCTATCTTTGCTTGCGTATTATTGTGGTTTTACTCTGTAGTATCGTTTACTCTGCACACATCTCCACACTGTTCAGACTAAGCCATGGGAACTCCTTCATTCCCTTCATATCTACCTGTTGGTCCTTTTCTCTTTTCCTCATTTGCATATCTTTTGGTGTATTCCAAAAAGCTTGTTATTTAGTTTTCTATCCTGCCTGCATGTTATGTTTGGATGTTTGCCTGTTGCTTAGTCTGTCACAGCTCTATCGCCCTGAGTACCTGACCCCAAGTTCCTCGTCTTCTTAATCATATCATTTAGAACCAGTTGAGGCTGCTGCTGTCATTCCTGGCTAATCAGTTGATCTTATCCTTGTTCGTGTACTTGGATATACTTCTACAACAGAATGTGTCTGGACCTTTTAACTAGTCAGGGGCCAGTTTAAATACCAATACAGACCACTGGCTAATCAGTTGATCTTATCCTTGTTACCTATTATAATGGTTTGTTTATAAAAAAACAGCTGTTTTCAGTTAACCTTGAGCTTAACTCTGCTCCAGGTGTTCCCTCTGGCTGGGAGTGTGTCCCAAGAGGTACCCTATTCCCTATTTAGTGCACTACATTTCACCAGGGCCCATAGGGCTCTGGTCAAATGTAGTGCACTATGTAGGGAAATGGGATGTGTCTTGGGATTGTCGCTGTGTCCGATAAGGTTACTAGCCGTCAAAGAAATCCTGGCTTCCTCCTTCTGTCCTTGTTCACTCTATTTCTTGCCTCCCCCTGTTAATCATTAACGCCCTTGGACCAGAGATCTGTATATCAGGTCTCCACCCGAACGATGGGAGTTGTTGTCCCAATGGCGTGAAGGCAGGCGACGAGCTTGGCTCCAAAACAAGCCATAGAAACTCATTGGACTTATTTTGGACAGATTTTTGGCAAGAGTGACTCTCTGACGATCCTTAAGTTGACACCTAATGAGCTGCAGCTCACCTCTGTGGCATTAACAAGCTGTCAAATCACCATCCTAGATTCCACTATTCCTCGCCTCTCTCTCAAAGGTCATTGGAGGAAAGGATCCGAGCTCTTTGCCCCTCTGACCTCCCTCCAATGACCTTTTGAGGGCTTGTAATTGAGGAATAGGGATTTGATGTTTTTTTCAAAGCCATAGGGGTCCTTTGCAGCTGAGCAGGTGTCACCAGCCTGGTCGGAGCCCTAAACAACCAATGTGGTTTGAGTTGTCTTTGTTCAACTCTGAGTTCAACTCAGGATGACTGCTGATACGAATGTGGTTTGAGTTGTCTTTGTTGAACTCGGAGTTCAACTCAGGATGACTGCTGATACGAATGTGGTTTGAGTTGTCTTTGTTGAACTCGGAGTTCAACTCAGGATGACTGCTGATACGAATGCGGCTCACCTTTTTATTTTAGCCAGCTACATTTCTATGCCAGTGAATCCTTCAGAACGAACTTGCCCCGGGCAGGTTAACTATACTTATCCTGAATGAAGTGTTACAGCTTAGAGTTGAGGACCGTTCCAATTAGATTTCCTCCCTCTTGAGTGGATCATCTCTTTATTCTCCATATTCGAGGGAGACGACTGACTCTCAATATTTTATTAATCAACTGTTCTCGTGTTAAAAATTACAATCAAATACATATGATAAAAAACATTTAGTGACTGGATGCATTTGAAACTTCACATGCGGTTAAACTTTCCTAATACAGTTATTTTTATCATGGGACTGGGAGGGAAAGGGTCTAAGAACACTGAAGAAACTATGTGTTAGACTGTACTTCTAATAGTCCATTCCGCGTGGTCTCCGCGCCGTGGTCTCCGCGCCGTGGTCTCCGCGCCGTGGTCTCCGCGCCGTGGTCTCCGCGCCGTGGTCTCCGCGCCGTGGTCGCGCCGTGGTCGCGCCGTGGTCTCCGCGCCGTGGTCTCCTCCGCGCCGTGGTCTCCGCGCCGTGGTCTCCGCGCCGTGGTCTCCGCGCCCGCGCCGTGGTCTCCCGCGCCGTGGTCTCCGCGCCTCCGCGCGTCTCCGCGCCGGGTCTCCGCGCCGTGGTCTCCGCGCCTCCGCGCCGTGGTCTCCGCGCCGTGGTCTCCGCGCCGTGGTCTCCGTGGTCTCCGCGCCGTGGTCTCCGTCTCCGCGCCGTGGTCTCCGCGCCGTGGTCTCCGCGCCGTGGTCTCCGTCGTGGTCTCCGCGCCGTGGTCTCCGCGCCGTGGTCTGCTGAAATTGCAGGGTGACTTTTTTTTTTTGTTTCAATTTTTTTGATTTAGTCAAACATGAAAATGTGGCACTCTGGCACATGGATTGATGTTTTAGAATTGTCAATGACGGGTTCGGCGGGTTCGGCGTTCGACGGGTTCGGCGTTCGACGGGTTCGGGGTTCGACGGGTTTGGTGTTCGACTAGTTATGTAGTTACAAGTCTGGCTCGAGCAGGCTCAAGGAAGTGACGGGTGCACAATCAATATCTACTTAATGAGAAAAGCCTGAGCTGGAATGTGAAGCTACCTGAAGCTAGCTCATTTCAGAAAAGCCTGAGCTGGATTGTGAAGCTACCTGAAGCTAGCTCATTTCAGAAAAGCCTGAGCTGGATTGTGAAGCTACCTGAAGCTAGCTCATTTCAGAAAAGCCTGAGCTGGAATGTGAAGCTACCTGAAGCTAGCTCACTTCAGAAAAGCCTGAGCTGGATTGTGAAGCTAGCTCATTTCAGAAAAGCCTGTGCTGGATTCTGAAGCTACCTGAAGCTAGCTCATTTCAGAAAAGCCTGAGCTGGAATGTGAAGCTACCTGAAGCTAGCTCATTTCAGAAAAGCCTGAGCTGGATTGTGAAGCTACCTGAAGCTAGCTCATTTCAGAAAAGCCTGAGCTGGAATGTGAAGCTACCTGAAGCTAGCTCACTTCAGAAAAGCCTATATCTAGCTATATCTAGCGAGTATATCTAGCTACGTTTGTAGTATACACCTCGGGGTTTCCGGAGGGTTCAAAGGTCAAACTGCGTCACACATTAAAAGGTAGTTAACTGCTTAGCAGAGGACTAATAACTGAAAGCAGTTTAAACTTAATTTAGTATTTCGTATCCTTTTGTTCCTGATCAGGATACTTTCTACACAGGGACCAGACCACATGGTACAATTTAGAATCTGTCTTTAGGGGATCAATGTTAGAATTGGACAAAACCCTGTAGGGGGGGATAAGACCGTGTCCTCATCTTTCTCTCTCTTCCACTTCTCTCTCCATCTCCTTCCAGAAGCAGCACCAGCAGCAGAGGAAGCAGCACCAGCAGCAGAGGAAGCAGCACCAGCAGCAGATGAAGCAGCAGAGGAAGCAGCACCAGCAGCAGAGGAAGTTGAATCCCCAGAAGAACCGGCACCAGTAGAAGCAGAGGTGTTAGCCGAGGTGGTCGCTGAGACTGCCGCAGTCGAGGAGACGCCTGCAGCAGCAGAGGAAGTCGTGGCAGAGGTCGCAGCCAAATCCGTCGCTGTCCTAGAGGCGGTTGCAGAGGTTGCTTCGGAACCAGAGGTCGTCGCAGTTGAGGAGGCGCCCGCAGTGGAAGTTGCCGTGGTTACGGAAGAAGCTGCACCGGAGGCTGTCGCAGAGGACGTCACAGATGCGGCTCCTGGCGTCGTGGAAGAGGCCGCCGGTGAGGAAGTAGTGGCCGAAGTAGTGGCCGAAGTAGTGGCCGAGACGGCTCCCACCGCCCCTGAGGCAGAAGCAGCCCCTGCCGCCGAAGTAGCAGCATGAGGGGTCAAAGGTCAACCTAGAGGGGTGTGTTTAGCTGTGGTGTGTCCCT
This sequence comes from Oncorhynchus tshawytscha, assembly GCF_018296145.1. Lineage (NCBI taxonomy): Eukaryota > Metazoa > Chordata > Actinopteri > Salmoniformes > Salmonidae > Oncorhynchus > Oncorhynchus tshawytscha. The sequence goes on along the minus strand of NW_024609263.1, from coordinate 114,817 downwards.
CTTACTACTACCCCCCTCTCACAGGCCCCCTCTACACCCTATTCCCTATGTAGTGCACTGCTTTCCCTGGTTTAAAGTAGCACCCTACGTACGGAATAGGGTACCTTTCTGGATCACAGCCCCCTATCTACTAGCACATGTTACAATAGGAAGCAGGAGGTGGACTATGTTCTGTTGAAGAACACTTTAGTTAGGGATGATGTCATGGTGACGGGGACAGCTGTCTCTTCTCATTTCTGACTCCTTTACACCACAGCTAAATACAAAGGCGTTTCAGGTTTTTAAATCATTCCCGCTCTATTTGTCAAACAATATGGTCCTATTTATCAGTGGGGACAGGAGTGGTTTTTTCTGGTCGGGTCATGGTTGTTGGGGAAAACTCCTGGCTCTGTTTTTCTGAGGAGTTCCTAGGTGTTAAAGGGGAAGTAAAGGGAGATATTGGATTTATGATGGTACATGTTGTCCTGACCCACAAACCTATGTGCCTCTGAAATGGCACCCTAATCCCTATATAGGGCCCATAGGCTCTGGTACATTGTCACTATATAGGGAATAGGTTGCCTTTTTTTGGACACTTCTAATGTAAAGTTTTCCCAAGTGGCCCTTAGAAATCAGGACAGAAAATGGCAACTTCTTTTCCTTCACTTTTGTCTGAATGACTTTGTCCCTTAAGATTCCAGATGGATGGCGGAGTTCTACATAATGTCAGTCTGCCATCTTGGCTTTGTTAGAGTTTGCTGTCCATTTTGACGATGCGTTGAACGTGCTCCAAATTCAGATTGAAAGGAAGGTCATGTTATGAACCTCGAGACGATAAGCACTTCAAGCAGGTTAAATGGTTATTATGCAAGTAATAAATATACCAGTCAGAGAAGCATTTTAATTGCTTTGTGAACTGCATCTTATTGTGAAATGTGACCAAAAAACTGCTAGCTCCTTCCTCCTCCCTGCTCTCTCCTCCTCCTCCTCTAAGTGCTGCTCACACCTCTCCCTAGGATAAGCTCTAGAAGGATTAGTCAGTGATGTCATAAAGCTCCGTGTTCCAGTGCCCAAATGGAACTCCCAGTGATTGGAACTTTGGGGATCAGTTGGTTCTGTGTCCTCACTGATCTCTTTATGACATCATTTCTGTCTGATCCTTCTTATCACGTCCTAGACACTGTGCCAGGGAGAAGTCTGCCCCCACCAAGCACAGATAAGGGATCACTTCCCCCCCTGCCCCCAATGCTGAGCAAATAGGGCTGCAACCAGTGGTTCCGGAAGTGGATTCTCAACCCTCAAAACCCGTAGTGGTATCAAATATTAGCAATATTACTGTGCAACGAAGATGTTCTATTTTCAACCGAGATTGCAAAACAATTTCTTATTGTTGATGTAGTGGCCATCGGTTATGAATGTTTAAACCTCTGAGAAATCATGTTTGTATTGTCAGTTTGTTTCAAAGAGCACCAAAGCCTCCACTCACCATGGAGCCTCGCGGTCTGTATTGTCCAATCACAGAGCAGATCCAAGTCACGTGATCTGTTAGCACCACATAATGTGGCATCGAACAGATCACGTGACTTGGATCTGCTCTGTGGTTGGATGATACTACAGCTATCGCGTACCATCATGTGTTCGCTAACAAACCACATTACTTGTGTTCTGCTCTGTGATTGGATGACACAGACCCCACCCCCCGCTACACTTTTAGTGTTTTAAAATGTTTTAAAGCCATTTCTAATCTTTTCAATTATTGGTTCATCCAGGAGATTTGTGTAGCTATTCATCATTTGAAACTGCGGTAAGCAGCATGTATTTTAAACAAGTGTTTATACAAAGAATTTGTGGCCTGTCAGTTCCTGGAACCGTAACTGTGGGAAGAGGGGCGCGGCCCGTTGCAGCCCTAGGAAGTGTTGAATTAAAAGCGGGGTCTTGGATAAGTGCTTGGTGGGAGGTGACTTCCACTAAAATACCTTGTTGTTTACAGAACCTTGAGCCTTTACCTTCAACTTCAAACCTCACGTAACAAACTGTAGTAGTGCATTTCTTCTTTACCTGCCTTACCTCCTAGTGGAACATTTGATCTAGAACAGTCCACTACTAGTTTAATCAACCAACACTGCATTGTAACCACGGTGACTGACACACAAACCAGCCAGGACTTCCATGATGTAATGAAGCTGTCCAGGACGATGCCCCCAGGCTGCATCCCACATTTCACTTGCCCTCCTACCCACACACTACACATCACTTGATCACGCACACACTACACATTTAATTTAATTATTTTACCTTTATTTACCTAGGCAAGTCAGTTAAGAACAAATTCTTATTTACAATGATGGCCTCCCCCGACCAAACCCTCCCCTAACCCAGACGATGCCGGGCCAAACCCTCCCCTAACCCAGACGATGCCGGGCCAAACCCTCCCCTAACCCAGACGATGCCGGGCCAAACCTCCCCTAACCCAGACGATGCCGGGCCAAACCTCCCCTAACCCAGACGATGCCGGGCCAAACCCTCCCCTAACCCAGACGATGCCGGGCCAAACCCTCCCCTAACCCAGACGATGCCGGGCCAAACGCTCCCTAACCCAGACGATGCCGGGGCCAAACGCTCCCCTAACCCAGACGATGCCGGGCCAAACGCTCCCCCCCAGACGATGCCGGGCCAAACGCTCCCCTAACCCAGACGATGCCAGGGCCAAACCCTCCCTAACCCAGACGATGCCGGGCCAAACCCTCCCTAACCCAGACGATGCCGGGCCAAACCTCCCCTAACCCAGAAACGATGCCCAGACGATGCCAAACGCTCCCCTAACCCAGACGATGCCGGGCCAAACGCTCCCCTAACCCAGACGATGCCGGGCCAAACGCTCCCCTAACCCAGACGATGCCGGGCCAAACGCTCCCCTAACCCAGACGATGCCGGGCCAAACGCTCCCCTAACCCAGACGATGCCGGGGCCAAACCTCCCCTAACCCAGACGATGCCGGGGCCAAACGCTCCCTAACCCAGACGATGCCGGGGCCAAACGCTCCCCTAACCCAGACGATGCCGGGGCCAAACGCTCCCCTAACCCAGACGATGCCGGGCCAAACCCTCCCCTAACCCAGACGATGCCGGGGCCAAACGCTCCCCTAACCCAGACGATGCCGGGGCCAAACCCTCCCCTAACCCAGACGATGCCGGGCCAAACGCTCCCCTAACCCAGACGATGCCGGGCCAAACGCTCCCCTAACCCAGACGATGCCGGGCCAAACGCTCCCCTAACCCAGACGATGCCGGGGCCAAACGCCCCCTAAACCCAGACGATGCCGGGCCAAACGCTCCCCTAACCCAGACGATGCCGGGGCCAAACCCTCCCCAAACGCTAACCCAGACGATGCCGGGGCCAAACCCTCCCCTAACCCAGACGATGCCGGGCCAAACCCTCCCTAACCCAGACGATGCCGGGGCCAAACGCTCCCCTAACCCAGACGATGCCGGGGCCAAACCCTCCCCTAACCCAGACGATGCCGGGGCCAAACCCGCCCCTAACCCAGACGATGCCGGGCCAAACCCTCCCCTAACCCAGACGATGCCGGGCCAAACCCTCCCCTAACCCAGACGATGCCGGGCCCTATTGTGCGCTACGTTTCACCAGAGCCCTATGTTTGTGGCCTATGGGCCCTGGTTTAAAACTAGTGCACTTTATAGGGAATAGGGATCCATTTGTGATGCAGCCACACATTCTACTAATACTGTCACACTGTTTTTCTCCTTCAGCCAACCAATCATTCACCACCACCATCTCTCAATACAACTTCAAAAAGTCCAAGCTTTGTTTGGTTCATTTAGTTTATTTGCGCCGATGCTGTTACGAGTCTGTCTTTTTATTTCCTAACTGTGAAAGGTAAACATTAAGGGAACATTTTTATAATAAACCCAACGATCTCACTTCAACACTACTGTTCTATTCATCTCCGACCCATCGACATTGGAAATGTTGTTCTGTCTGGAGATGGTCGCCATGGGCCAACTAATAATGCACCTTGACAACTTTAAGGAAATGTTTTCTAAAGTATCAGTGAAGAAGAGATTCAGGAAGCTGAAGTCCTTCAATAAAGACGTTGTCAGTTACTTCTATTGCGTCCATGTCTTCTATTGTCTTACCCTCACGTGTGTAATAAACACTGCGTTTTGTCTGACGTTTTTATCCAATTAGAAATGACCATTTCAGATTTTACAACTTTGTTTTTTGACAAAACATTTGCATATTAGGTCAGAGTTCCTGAACAGAACACATGATTAAACAGTTATCCAGGAAAAAATGTTTTAAAGTCAATATCTAAGCCTGAACCTACACACTGTGGAAAGGTGTTTTAAAGTCAATATCTAAGCCTGAACCTACACACTGTGGAAAGGTGTTTTAAAATCAATATCTAAGCCTGAACCTACAAAGGTGTTTTAAAATCACTGCCTGAACCTACACACTGTGGAAAGGTGTTTTAAAGTCAATATCTAAGCCTGAACCTACACACTGTGGAAAGGTGTCAAGAGAATTTTCAATCCCAATGATAATAACTGACAATCAATAGCTCTGACCAATCACTGCGACCATGGGATTAATAATAATTAGACTCAGCTTATGCAAAAAGAGAGTACAGTTTATTCATTCATCCATTTTATAGCTGCGCACATACTTCCACACAAACAGTAGGTATCCTACGCACATACTTCCACACAAACAGTAGGTATCCTACGCACATACTTCCACACAAACAGTAGGTATCCTACACACATACTTCCACACAAACAGTAGGTATCCTACGCACATACTTCCACACAAACAGTAGGTATCCTACGCACATACTTCCACACAAACAGTAGGTATCCTACGCACATACTTCCACACAAACAGTAGGTATCCTACGCACATACATACACACAAACAGTAGGTATCCTACGCACATACTTCCACACAAACAGTAGGTATCCTACGCACATACCTACGCACATTCCACACAAACAGTAGGTATCCTACGCACATACTCCTACGCACATACCACACAAACAGTAGGTATCCTACGCACATACTTCCACACAAACAGTAGGTATCCTACGCACATACTTCCACACAAACAGTAGGTATCCTACGCACATACTACACACAAACAGTAGGTATCCTACGCACATACATACACACAAACAGTAGGTATCCTACGCACATACTTCCACACACAAACAGTAGGTATCCTAGGTATCCAGTAGGTATCCTACGCACATACACCACACAAACAGTAGGTATCCTACGCACATACATACACAAAACAGTAGGTATCCTACGCACATACATACACACAAACAGTAGGTATCCTACGCACATACATACACACAAACAGTAGGTATCCTACGCACATACATACACACAAACAGTAGGTATCCTACGCACATACTTCCACACAAACAGTAGGTATCCTACGCACATACATACACACAAACAGTAGGTATCCTACGCAAACAGTAGGTATCCTACACATACATACACACAAACAGTAGGTATCCTACGCACATACTTCCACACAAACAGTAGGTATCCTACGCACATACAACACAAACAGTCCTACGCACATACACACACAAACAGTAGGTATCCTACGCACATATCCTTCCATACACAAACAGTAGGTATCCTACGCACATACTTCCACACAAACAGTAGGTATCCTACGCACATACATACACACAAACAGTAGGTATCCTACGCACATACATACACACAAACAGTAGGTATCCTACGCACATATTTCCACACAAACAGTAGGTATCCTACGCACATACTTCCACACAAACAGTAGGTGAGTTTTATCCTTCTCCGTAGTTCTCACCACTGTGTATCACTACCCAGCCAACAGTTCCATTCCCCCGAGATTAGGGAAACCTTGAGAAGAACTCCCTTTGCTCTCATAGGTTCCTCAGAGACCTAGCCAGGTCGGTCCAAACGCAGTTTAACTGTTCTGTTTTTTTTTCTTCGGCACACACATACAAGTTCAAATCCTAAGCTACACCTGCTCAGTGTGTTTTTCCACTATACAGATACATTGTTTAACCTAATTCTGACTAAAACTACACACATCATCAGATTATAATTTTGATTCTAATCAATTTCATACAGTTATAAGGTTTCAGAGTGGAATTATTTTATCATTATCGTTCAACATATACATTATTTTATCAAAAGGCAGGTTTTGTTAAATATTTACCAGTTATGTAGAACCTAATAGTTCCCACACCCCCCATCTGTAACCTAGAACTCCTCTAGTCTAGACATACCCATGGCCGTACATTGCTTTGAGTTTAGGGTTTTGGTAGCAGTTGGATATTCCTTATATCAGGTGCCTCAATGCCATGTTCATGCTCCCATGTGTATTGAAGGGTTTTATGTAGCTGTGTGTGATCTTTTACTTCAGCAGAGACCTCTTGTACCAGATTTCAGAATTGTCTAGTCTCTGTGCCTGTCAGGCTTCACACCCAGAACTGGTCCAAACTGGTCTGTAGCCGCAGCAGCAGATTGATTTGACAGGTCTGGCTCTACGGGTTTTACAATATCAAAGCACATGTAAAAACACTAAACCATGATTAGTTATTAAATAACATTCACCTTTTCTATGCTCTGTCTTTATGTGTTTAGTATAATGGTACTTGGCATGAATTGTTTTCTAGTTTTTAATTTGTAGGCTGGTTAAAGTAGTGCACACATACCAGGCAGTCAGATTACCAGCAGTTGATCAACACTGTCCAATGGCCTTAGGCCCTGTGCACATCCAAACACGACCAGGAACTGGATTGAATGAGCAGTTCAGAGAACAAAATGGATCTGTACATGGTTGGCTACTCCTGAAGTGGAGTGTTAATCAGTCATCACACACCAGCCTGTAGTAGGGTCTTTATCAACAAACCTCCAGGTTTATATCCTCACTACACAGACGAGGGGCATGACACGGCTGCTGGACTAGTCCCATGTGTTTAGACTCCCCCAGATGGTCACGTGCCCCCCCCATGGCAGAATGATGTCAAGGCATGTCATCCTGAGCCCTGAGGTGAATGGAAGGTAAGTCCAGTAGACGGTAAACAATGTTTTAATTATTTTTTATAAAGACTGAATCTTCCCAGAATGTTATTACTTGTGCACACGTGATTTGATATCTGTAATTGCTATTCTGTGAAGGTTGTAACAATAACACTATCACCCACATCTAACATGGCTACTCTGTGAAGGTTGTGACTGATTTTAGTATGGTATCTGCTGATCTGCTCCATCCTTTGTATATACAGTATTTTTGTAAATACTATTCTGAAAAGCTGTGTGTTTCTGCAGTATTACCGGCAGCCTTTTTGTCTTTCTTGCATGACTGACATGACTTGCTTCTCTTTTTAGATGCTGTGTCTGACATCACGTCTGCCTCCATGAAACTCCTGGCCAGCTCTGAGATCGCTGCTGCCTCGGTAGCTGAGAGGAGGCTCATGCACGCCGTCCAACACCTAGAAGACCGGACTGAAGAATCCTCACTCGCTCCCGCCAAGACATTCTAGATTCCCTGGCGGTTCCTGAAGCTAAGGTAGAGGAGGAAGTATTATCTGTGGAGGGGGAAGTGGCAGAAGCACCAGCTGCAGAAGTCTTGGAAACTGAAGAGCCCAAACCAGAAGAGGAGGCTGTTATTGCTGCCCCTAATGTCACAGAGGAAGTGGTTGCTGAGGAGACCCCTGAGCCAGAGGAAGTGGTTGCTGAGGAGACCCCTGAGCCAGAGGAAGTAGTTCCGGTCTCCGTAGAGGAAGCTCCAGGTGCTGTTGCAGAGGAGGAGACGGCTGCGGCTCCCCTAGAGGCCACAGAGCTCCCTGCCACTGTGGAAGCACCTGAGGCTGAGGCTTCTGCCACTGTGGAAGCACCTGAGGCTGAGGCTTCTGCCGCTGTGGAAGCACCTGAGGCTGAGGCTTCTGCCGCTGTGGAAGCACCTGAGGCTGAGGCTTCTGCCGCTGTGGAAGCACCTGAGGCTGAGGCTTCTGCCGCTGTGGAAGCACCTGAGGCTGAGGCTTCTGCCGCTGTGGAAGCACCTGAGGCTGAGGCTTCTGCCGCTGTGGAAGCACCTGAGGCTGAGGCTTCTGCCGCTGTGGAAGCACCTGAGGCTGAGGCTTCTGCCGCTGTGGAAGCACCTGAGGCTGAGGCTTCTGCCGCTGTGGAAGCACCTGAGGCTGAGGCTTCTGCCGCTGTGGAAGCACCTGAGGCTGAGGCTTCTGCCGAGGAGGGACCAATAGTAGAGGAAATTTCCCCAGAAGAGGCTGCCCCAGTCGAAGAGGCAGCGCCAGTTGAGGCAGAGTTACATGCAGCCGAAGAGGTAGCAGTAGTAGTGGAGGAAGCCCCAGTGGAGGAAGCCCCAGTGGAGAAAGCCCCAGTGGAAGAACCAGCAGCAGAGGAACCAGCAGCAGAGGAACCAGCAGCAGAGGAACCAGCAGCAGAGGAACCAGCAGCAGAGGAACCAGCAGCAGAGGAACCAGCAGCAGAGGAACCACCGGCGGCAAAGGAGGCTGTGGCGACAGCCCAAGTGTCTGAGGATGAGGCGCTCGTCGTGGAGGCGGTGATGCTGGCAGCAGCCTCAGCCCTGGATGTCGAGGCAGAGGCAGCCCCGGCTGAGGAAGTCAAGGAGGCCCTCTTCACTTCATGCCACCAATGTGAAGCCCCAGCTTCTGAGGCTGATGTGGCAGTCACCCCCATGGAGGTTGTAGAGGCTGCATCTGTGGGGGAAGTAGAGGCTCCCCCTGCTGGTGTGGAGGAGGCAGTCGTCGAGGGTGAGGCAGTGGAGGTGACCGCAGAGGAGCGCGCCTCCGATTGGCCTGCTGAGGTGACCGAGGCAGTGGAGGAAGCCAAGGTGGAAGGTAAGTCAGATCTCTACACTCTATTTCTTATGTGAGATTTTTAGTGTAGGTTTTTAATTATTATTATTATTTATTTTTTTACATACATTTAGAGTTAGGAAAAGGCAGACAATTTAGATTAATATATTGCTTGTATTCTTTGAGTTAAGGGCCCTTAGGTCACTAACAACAGAGGACATGTTTAATTGTTATAATATTATTAATTAGGATAAAAAACAAATGTAAGACCCTGTCCAATACCACATATAATAAAATACCTACTGTGGCCCGTTTCTGTCCCACCTTTACTATGCCAACAGGAGAGACTGCCAGGCCAGTAAAGAGGTCCTGCTCAGTGATGTGATAGTACAGAAGGTAAATAGAATGACACATAGAACTAGGACCACAGACGTTCCCATTCTAAGCAACATTCCATTTGAATTTTGATCATGAAGTTTGGTCATGTCATTAGAATTCTGTGCCCCTTCATAATTCCGTACATTCCGAATCTTTCACACAAGCAAATTACATTATTTTCACAGCTACTGTATGTCTGCTCAATTTATTCTAATTCTATGGACAGAACACATTGACCCCAGCTAGCTAGTAGTTGCTAATGCTTGCATGTTGCATTACACATTGGCCCCAGCTAGCTAGTAGTTGCCAATGCTTGCATGTTGCATTACACATTGACCCCAGCTAGCTAGTAGTTGCTAATGCTTGCATGTTGCATTACACATTGGCCCCAGCTAGCTAGTAGTTGCCAATGCTTGCATGTTGCATTACACATTGGCCCCAGCTAGCTAGTAGTAGCTAATGCTTGCATGTTGCATTACACATTGGCCCCAGCTAGCTAGTAGTTGCCAATGCTTGCATGTTGCATTACACATTGGCCCCAGCTAGCTAGTAGTTGCCAATGCTTGCATGTTGCATTACACATTGGCCCCAGCTAGCTAGTAGTTGCCAATGCTTGCATGTTGCATTACACATTGGCCCCAGCTAGCTAGTAGTTGCCAATGCTTGCATGTTGCATTACACATTGGCCCCAGCTAGCTAGTAGTTGCTAATGCTTGCATGTTGCATTACACATTGGCTTAGCTGCTAGGAAGGATACATGGATTTTCACTAAATACTGTTATTCTTTTTCCTCCCCAGGTGCACAGAGTATGAGCCTGATGTTGCTGACAGCCCAGTCCTGACTGGAGACCAGCGAGATGTGCCTTCTGGAACAGTCAGCACCCACAGCTGTCAATCAAACAGGACGATCAACATAAAACACACACAGAATTAGAACTGGTTTGAATTGAATTCTATAATTCTATTTAACTCATTATATATTTAAATGTTGTCTAATGACAACAGTTGTCAACCCGGTAACTACATTCCCGGTTCTCACTCAGTTTCTTGGTCTTGTATTATCCCTACCCATGGTGAGGTGACACTTCTGTAAGGGTTTGAAGTCTGACTTTATTCCTAGGCTCAGACCCAAATGACACCTTATACCCTATATAGTGCACTACTTTTGACCAGGGCCTGGGGGAATAGGGTGCCATTTGGGATGGATTTCAACTATTTATCAGTACCACCCTGTTCCCCAAGGTGGCACTGTTACCAAGCTGACGAAGACCACTTGAATGTATTTGAAGTTACTTGATAAATTATTGTGTACTTGACATTGCCTAATGAATTCTGACTATTTTTTTTTTGATTCAATGAAATAAGATCTGAATTGTTGTATTAAACAGTAGGCCATTAGACAACATGTAGATGGTTGTGTTCTTCAGAGACTGTTGAGTTAGTTCTGCATGGAGTTTTTTTTATTCAATCAGGGAACATCTAGATTAAGTTTAGTTCTCAAGCCAGTAGACTGTTGGTAGACAGTGTTGTACCCATGTGATGTAAAAAATAAAATGTTATTTTTTTCAGTCCAATAATAATTTATGTAATAGCTTTGCAGGTGGGGTGGGGTGGTTGTGTGTGACACAGTATGGAAAGACTAGTTGTCCAAACTATCCTATGGTTATATATTCATGTTGCTTGTGTATATTTTGTATAGAAAGACTAGTTTGAAGATCCAAACTAACAATATCCTGTCACTATAGCCATGTGTATATTTTGTATAGAAAGACTAGTTTGAAGATCCAAACTAACAATATCCTGTCACTATAGCCATGTGTATATTTTGTATAGAAAGACTAGTTTGAAGATCCAAACTAACAATATCCTGTCACTTATTTAAGTCATTATGTAAGTGCTAAAACAGTTACTATGATGTCATACTCAGAAACGTGTCATATGTTGTATTTCTAAATGAAATGGAGCGTTACGCTTATTCAGAACGGACAAGTGGACTGTCCACTTTTGACTTTGAACTTCATTGACATGATTCCATATGTAATTATGAGATTCAATTTGGAGAGCCCTTTTTTTTAATGGATGAAATGATCAATTCAATAATTTTTTATTATGTATAGTATCTGTTATTGTGAAGACAAATTCTTTGTAAATAAATCAAGGTGATTTAAACTGTTTGGTTGGCAATGTAATTATTGTGATTATGTATACTACAGGATAAAACGACAACATTTGGGACAGTAGGTGGAGCCCAATACTTCCATTCAATCTCCTTCAATCCGTTTGAATGGGTAACAGTCTCATTCAGCCAATGTTTATTGACATGTATTCATTAGTGACTGGATGGCTACATGACTAGTGGTAGTGAATAGTAGTAGTGACTAGTAGTAGTGACTAGCAGTAGTGCAAAATGAATGACCAGCAGTAGTGCAAATCATATGTAAAGAAACGCACAGAGAACGGGCATATCCTTCAGAAAATAATTTGATACACAACAGAGAAATAAAGTTATTATATTGCAATGCTACGAAACATAACATCCGTACTATAACAATTTTGGAAAATGTCCTCAAAATATAAATGACACTTATTTATGGGGAAGGCAGTTGCTGTTCTGCGTGACGTCACGGCCGGTGTGTCGTTTCTTGGACCCGAATCTCTCCTCCCAGCAACAACGAGTCCAGCCCCCTTGGAGAAAAAAAACAACAAAACAAACAAACACCGTTTTATATATCGTTCAGAATAACATAGAAACGTGCTTTCACAACGACCAGAAACAACCAAATGTAAGTGTAGCTGGCTTGTACACTATGCGGCATAGTGACCTGGTTCGCTCATAACAAACGGGCTGCTTGGTGACCGGCAGCTAGCCTTTTAACGTTAGCACCGCTAGCTGTCTCTGTTCGGGAGGAGGTTACCGAGCGGCACCGGCAGCTAGCCTTTTAACGTTAGCACCGCTAGCTGTCTCTGTTCGGGAGGAGGTTACCGAGCGGCACCGGCAGCTAGCCTTTTAACGTTAGCACCGCTAGCTGTCTCTGTTCGGGAGGAGGTCACCGAGCGGCACCGCTAGCTGTCTCTGTTCGGGAGGAGGTTACCGAGCGGCACCGGCAGCAGCTATAGCGTTACCATTTGTCTTGTTGTTGACTCGGTCTGCCATCTGCAACCCCTTTTGGACTGGGCAGAGGAGGCGTTTCAAGGTAAGGAGAGTCTCGTAAACTGTCCATATGCTAATTCTGCAACACTGTGTGTGAGTGGTATAACATGTGCATGTTAACTCACTAACTCACTAACTAGAGAGGAGGGGGCGTCACAATTTAGCTAGCGTTAGTTAATAATGGTAACTAGTTAGCTAGTTGCTGTGGTTATTAAATAAATACAGTCTTTAATCAATGTTCATGTTTGAGAGCGAGAGAGAGGGCTCCAGGAAGTTACAGTAACATGTCCCTCTAGTTAACTTAGTATCCCAGTGTTGTACATGTCGTCCTCAGTTGTGTTTAATAGCATAGATTTACACTGGCAATGCCCCTGGTAATCACCATTTAACCCCCTACAACCACAATATACTATTTATTGCCCAAGAGCAGGACTACAGACAACAGCAGTGTCGGCAATAGCTGCACAGGCGTCAGTGGGTTTTGTCAATCACTCGTAGCTACATTTGATATTTGTGTCATTTATCAGACACTTTTTTTCCAGAGCGACTTACAGTAAGTAGTGAGTGGATACATTTAAGTTATTCAGACTAGATAAAAACAGACGTTGCTCTGTCTCTCTGACAGCAGCGTTATCTTGCCCTAGATAAGACTATGGCGGGTACTTGACATTTGGCCTGTAATAACTGCTTCCCTCACAAGGAATTTGTGACGAGCTGCTAATGCAAACAAACTGATAACTAACTAAATGAGAAGCGCTGGCCTAGAGTAACCTTTGAACCAGCGAGCTAGGCCCCGAAGGATAGGTATCTCACAAGTGACCAACGGTTTCAGCCTACCAGACACGGTTTACACAGTGAAACTTGCAGTGTACCGACTTACGTTTACTTGAATATTACATATCGGGTGAATGTTTGGTTGGTTCCCAACAGGGGGGTGGGAAACCAAGGTCTAGTGGTGGGATGGACCGCAGGGTTACCATAGTGATATGAGAAGGGGTAGTGGGGTGGCAGGGAATAAATGGTCACGGTGAGGGTTGGGTTCGCTGGTCAAACTCTGGCACTGATAGGAGACTGTCCTTGTAGAGTAGCATACCACTGTATGTATCTCCACCTGATAGGCTACTTCATCTTGGAGCCGTGCTGAGCACACAGTCTAGTCTACATCCATTCTCTGACACTGACTGGTATCAATAATATGACCTCTCTCAGACACTGACTGATATAAATAATATGAACTCTCTCAGACACTGACTGGTATAAATAATATGACCTCTCTCAGACACTGACTGGTATCAATAATATGACCTCTCAGACACTGACTGGTATCAATAATATGACCTCTCAGACACTGACTGGTATCAATAATATGACCTCTCAGACACTGACTGGTATAAATAATATGACCTCTCTCAGACACTGACTGGTATAAATAATATGACCTCTCTCAGACACTGACTGGTATAAATAATATGACCTCTCTCAGACACTGACTGGTATAAATAATATGACCTCTCTCAGACACTGACTGGTATAAATAATATGACCTCTCAGACACTGACTGGTATAAATAATATGACCTCTCACTGACTGGTATCAATAATATGACCTCTCACTGACTGGTATCAATAATATGACCTCTCTCAGGCACTGACTGGTATAAATAATATGACCTCTCTGACACTGACTGGTATAAATAATATGACCTCTCTCAGACACTGACTGGTATAAATAATATGACCTCTCTCAGACACTGACTGGTATAAATAATATGACCTCTCTCAGACACTGACTGGTATAAATAATATGACCTCTCAGACACTGACTGGTTTAAATAATATGACCTCTCAGACACTGGCTGGTATAAATAATATGACCTCTCACTGACTGGTATAAATAATATGACCTCTCACTGACTGGTATAAATAATATGACCTCTCTCAGACACTGACTGGTATAAATAATATGACCTCTCAGACACTGACTGGCATAAATAATATGACCTCACACTGACTGGTATAAATAATATGATCTCTCACTGACTGGTATAAATAATATGACCTCTCAGACACTGACTGGTATAAATAATATGACCTCTCAGACACTGACTGGCATAAATAATATGACCTCAGACACTGACTGGTATAAATAATATGACCTCTCAGACACTGACTGGTATAAATAATATGACCTCTCAGACACTGACTGGTATAAATAATATGACCTCTCAGACACTGACTGGTATAAATAATATGACCTCTCAGACACTGACTGGTATAAATAATATGACCTCTCAGACACTGACTGGTATAAATAATATGACCTCTCAGACACTGACTGGTATAAATAATATGACCTCTCAGACACTGACTGGTATAAATACTATGATCTCTCACTGACTGGTATAAATACTATGACCTCTCACTGACTGGTATAAATAATATGACCTCTCAGACACTGACTGGTATATAAATAATATGACCTCTCAGACACTGACTGGTATATAAATAATATGACCTCTCAGACACTGACTGGTATATAAATAATATGACCTCTCAGACACTGACTGGTATATAAATAATATGACCTCTCAGACACTGACTGGTATATAAATAATATGACCTCTCAGACACTGACTGGTATAAATAATATGACCTCTCAGACACTGACTGGTATCAATAATATGACCTCTCAGACACTGACTGGTATCAATAATATGACCTCTCAGACACTGACTGGTATCAATAATATGACCTCTCAGACACTGACTGGTATCAATAATATGACCTCTCAGACACTGACTGGTATCAATAATATGACCTCTCAGACACTGACTGGTATCAATAATATGACCTCTCAGACACTGACTGGTATCAATAATATGACCTCTCAGACACTGACTGGTATCAATAATATGACCTCTCAGACACTGACTGGTATCAATAATATGACCTCTCAGACACTGACTGGTATAAATAATATGACCTCTCAGACACTGACAGGTATAAATAATATGACCTCTCACTGACTGGTATAAATAATATGACCTCTCACTGACTGGTATCAATAATATGACCTCAGACACTGACTGGCATAAATAATATGACCTCTCACTGACTGGTATAAATAATATGACCTCTCAGACACTGACTGGTATAAATAATATGACCTCTCAGACACTGACTGGTATAAATAATATGACCGCTCAGACACTGACTGGTATAAATAATATGACCTCTCAGACACTGACTGGTATAAATAATATGACCGCTCAGACACTGACTGGTATAAATAATATGACCTCTCAGACACTGACTGGCATAAATAATATGACCTCAGACACTGACTGGTATAAATAATATGACCTCTCACTGACTGGTATCAATAATATGACCTCTCTCAGACACTGACTGGTATACATAATATGACCTCTCTCAGACACTGACTGGTATAAATAATATGACAGTTGATGGTGAATGACTGCTAGTGTCTGTCTGTAACTGTTGCTGTGGAAGATGTTACAGTTGATGGTGAATGACTGCTAGTGTTTGTCTGTGGGTGTGTGAGATCATCTGATGTTGGCCTGTTTGTGTGCACTTTAGGTCATCTAAGCCTAAAGTGTGTGTGTGTGTGTGTGTGTGTGTGTGTGTGTGTGTGTGTGTGTGTGTGAGAGTGAGGGCAGGGCACAAGGCAGGGCGTTGTATCTTTAGCAACTAGCCTCAGTCTGAACAAAAGCTCTGTTGTTGCAGTATCATGTGACGCTGTGTGTGTTCCACCCTCATCATGTGATCTGGGGGCAGGGCTCACACTCTCAAAGTGCTGAGTCTCTCTGAGGCTCACTCTCTTTCCACTGCATGGAGAAGACTGATGAGAGGAGAGAGGGATGGAAAGACAGGAGGAGAGAGAGCTGGAAGGAAGAGGTTACAGAGAAATGGAGGCAAGGAGAATGGTTCTGCAATGCAGCAAGGCCACATTGTCTCTCTCTCCTCTTTGTATCACTTCTTGTTTATTTAGCTTGTTGAAAGACAGTCAAACAAAGCTCCTATCTTTTTCTAGATGTCATGGATGAATTAGCAGCAGGAGTAAGTCAGAATGTTGTGGGATTCCTCGGAATGTTGGATACTTGTGTGGAATGTTGGATACTTGTGTGGAATGTTGGATACTTGTGTGGAATGTTGGATACTTGTGTGGAATGTTGGATACTTGTGTGGAATGTTGGATACTTGTGTGGAATGTTGGATACTTGTGTGGATGTTGGATACTTGTGTGGAATGTTGGATACTTGTGTGGAATGTTGGAATCCTTCCCATATTGGATCCAGTTTGGGGATGAATGCGCAGGGTTCAGATTGAGCATGTGGAGCAGGTCATGAGACTGTGACTCTATCTAAACCTGCTCTCTCTGTTCCATGGTGTCCTTGGTAAGTAGCCTGTCTGAGGAACGTTTGCAGTGGTGTGTGGCTCCTCTGTATCTTGTATGGTGAAGATGTTGGCTTTCGTTAGACTTTGGAATGACAGGACTTTG
This sequence comes from Oncorhynchus tshawytscha, assembly GCF_018296145.1. Lineage (NCBI taxonomy): Eukaryota > Metazoa > Chordata > Actinopteri > Salmoniformes > Salmonidae > Oncorhynchus > Oncorhynchus tshawytscha. Next base: position 97,915 of record NW_024609263.1, on the reverse strand, counting down.
GAGTGAGTGATAACCTACATTCTCTTTATGTAATGTATATGGATAGGCGTTCGCTAGTGTTTTTATGCCAGTAGTCCAAACTAATCACGTTAGCTTTGGAAACTAAGAACTAGTTTGGTGGGTTAATTTTTGCCTGTCTTTTGTTGACTTTTAGGGTTTGGAACTGTTGTGTACTTCTGTGGTGACATGGCGTCTCTCTTGACCAGCCTGTAATTCTGGTTTCAATGTTGAAGGTCTTGTTTGAGACTTGTTTAGTCTGCTGTGTGTGTGTGTGTGTGTGTGTGTGTGTGTGTGTAAGGCCGTCATACCTGTGTTTATCCCACATTAACTAGCTACAAAGAATATGCTACTACATTCCAGTATTGCTTTGAACAAAGGAACATCGGGTGCAGCAGCTGTCAGGGAATGTTTGTGTTTGTGGACTTTGATATCATGTTTATGAAACAACTACAGCTGGCGCCACTGCATTTCCTATGTTTCAGGGAGAGGGAGTGGGAGGTAATGGGAGAGAGGGAGTGGGAGGTAATGGGAGAGAGGGAGTGGGAGGTAATGGGAGAGGGAGAGTGGGAGGTAATGGGAGAGTGGGAGGTAATGGGAGAGGGAGTGGGAGGTAATGGGAGAGTGGGAGGTAATGGGAGAGTGGGAGGTAATGGGAGAGTGGGAGGTAATGGGAGAGTGGGAGGTAATGGGAGAGTGGGAGGTAATGGGAGAGTGGGAGGTAATGGGAGAGGGGAGGTAATGGGAGAGGGAGGTAATGGGAGAGGGAGGTAATGGGAGAGGAGGTAATGGGAGAGGGAGAGTGGGAGGTAATGGGAGAGTGGGAGGTAATGGGAGAGGGAGGTAATGGGAGAGGGGAGGTAATGGGAGAGTGGGAGGTAATGGGAGAGGGAGAGTGGGAGGTAATGGGAGGGAGAGTGGGAGGTAATGGGAGGTAATGGGAGAGGGAGAGTGGGAGGTAATGGGAGAGTGGGAGGTAATGGGAGAGGGGAGAGTGGGAGGTAATGGGAGAGTGGGAGGTAATGGGAGAGGGGGTGGGAGGTAATGGGAGAGTGGGAGGTAATGGGAGAGAGGGAGTGGGAGGTAGGTAATGGGAGGAGAGTGGGAGGTAATGGGAGAGTGGGAGGTAGGTATGAGAGAGGGAGGTAATGGGAGGGGAAATGGGAGAGAGTGGGAGGTAATGGGAGAGAGGGGGAGGTAATGGGAGAGTGGGAGGTAATGAGAGAGAGGGAGGGGAGGTAATGGGAGAGGGAGGGTGGGAGGTAATGGGAGAGTGGGAGGTAATGAGAGGAGGGAGGGGTGGGAGGGTAATGGGAGAGAGGGAGGGAGGGGAGGTAATGGGAGAGAGGGAGGGAGGGGAGGTAGGGAGAGAGGGGAGAGAGGGAGAGAGAGTGGGAGGTAATGGGAGTGGGGGAGGGAGGGAGTGGGAGGTAGAGAGGGGGGGGAGTGGGAGAGAGGGGGGGGGAGTAAGAGAGAGGGGAGGGAGTGGAGAGAGAGGAGGGAGTGAGAGAGAGGGGGGAGGGGAGAATGGGAGAGGGAGAGTGGGAGTAGGAGAGGGAGTGGGAGGGGAGAGAGGGGGAGGGAGGGAGGGGGAGAGGGAGGGAGGGGGGAGAGAGGGAGGGAGGTAATGGGAGAGAGAGAGGGGTAATGGAGAGAGAGGGGAGGGAGAGGGAGGGAGGGGAGAGAGGGGGGAGTGGAGGTAATGGGAATGGGAGAGAGGGGAGGTAATGGGAGGTAATGGGAGAGAGGGAGGGAGGGGAGGTAATGGGAGAGAGGGAGGGAGTGGGAGGTAATGGGAGAGAGGGAGGGAGTGGGAGGTAATGGGAGAGTGGGAGGTAATGGGAGAGGGAGGGGGAGGTAATGGGAGAGGGGGAGGTAATGGGAGAGGGAGGGAGGTAAGGGAGGGAGTGGGAGGTAATGGGAGGGAGGGAGGTAATGGGAGGGGAGGTAATGGGAGAGAGGAGGGAGTGGGAGGTAATGGGAGAGAGAGGGTAATGGGAGAGAGGGGAGTGGGAGGTAATGGGAGAGAGGGAGTGGGGGAGGTAATGGGAGAGAGGGAGGAGTGGGAGGTAATGGGAGAGAGGGAGGGAGGGAGGGGGAGGTAATGGGAGAGAGGGAGGGAGGGGAGGTAATGGGAGAGAGAGGGAGGGAGTGGGAGAGGGGAGGGAGGGAGGGGGAGGGAGTGGGAGGTAATGGTAGGGAGTGGGAGGTAATGGGAGAGAGGGAGGGAGTGGGAGGTAATGGGAGAGTGGGAGGAAATGGGAGAGAGGGAGTGGGAGTAATGGGAGAGAGGGAGTGGGAGGTAATGGGAGAGGGGGAGGTGGGAGGTAATGTGGGAGGTAATGGGAGAGTGGGAGGTAATGGGAGAGAGGGAGTGGGAGGTAGTGGGAGGTAATGGGAGAGAGGGAGAGGTGGGAGGTAATGGGAGAGAGGGAGTGGGGAGGGGAGAGGGGAGGTAGGAGGGGGAGAGAGGGGAGGGAGGGGGAGTGGGAGAGGGAGAGGGAGTGGGAGGTAATGGGAGAGAGGGAGGAGGGGAGGGAGGGGGGAGAGAGGGAGAGGGAGGTAATGGGAGAGAGGGAGGGAGTGGGAGGTAATGGGAGAGAGGGAGGTAATGGGAGAGAGGGAGGGAGGGAGGGAGAGGGGAGGTAATGGGAGAGAGGGAGGGAGGGGGAGGGGGGTAATGGGAGAGAGGGAGGGGAGGTAATGGGAGAGGGGAGGGAGGTGGGAGAGAGAGGGGGGGAGGAGGGAGGGGGGAGGGAGGTAATGGGAGAGAGGGAGGTAATGGGAGAGGGAGGGAGTGGGAGGTAATGGGAGGAGGGGGGGAGTGGGAGGGAGAGAGGGGAGGTAATGGGAGGAGGGAGGGAGGGAGGGGAGGTAATGGGAGAGAGGGAGGGAGTGGGAGGGAGGGGGGGAGGTAATGGGAGAGAGGGAGGGAGGGGAGAGAGGGAGGGAGCGGGAGGTAATGGGAGAGGGGAGGGAGTGGGGGGAGAGGGAGGTAATGGGAGAGAGGGAGGGAGGGGAGGTAATGGGAGAGAGGGAGGGAGGAGGGGAGGGAGGGAGTGGGAGGTAATGGGAGAGAGGGAGGGGAGGGGAGGGAGAGAGGGGAGGTAATGGGAGGGAGGGAGGTAATGGGAGAGAGGGAGGGAGGGGAGAGAGGGAGGGAGGGGAGGGAGGGAGGAGGGAGGTAATGGGAGAGAGGGAGGGAGTGGGGGAGGAGGGAGGTAATGGGAGGAGGGAGGGAGTGGGAGGTAATGGGAGAGAGGGAGGGGGAGTGGGAGATAATGGGAGAGAGTGAGTGGGAGAGGGGAGGGAGGGGAGATAATGGGAGAGAGGAGGGGGGGGAGGGAGGGGGAGAGGAGGGAGGGAGTGGGAGGGAGGGAGGGGAGGAGAGAGGGAGGGAGGGGAGATAATGGGAGGGAGGGAGGGAGGGGGGGAGAGGAGGGAGGGAGGAGGGAGGGAGGGAGGTAATGGGAGGGAGGGAGGGAGGTAATGGGAGAGAGGGAGGGAGTGGGAGGTAATGGGAGGGAGGGAGTGGGAGGGAGAGAGGGAGTGGGAGGTAATGGGAGAGAGGGAGGGGAGGTAATGGGGGAGGGGAGGTAATGGGAGAGAGGGAGTGGGAGGCAATGGGGGAGAGGGAGTGGGAGGCAATGGGGGAGTGGGAGGTAATGGGAGAGGGAGGGAGGGAGTGGGAGGTAATGGGAGGGAGGGAGTGGGAGGGAGAGGGGAGGTAATGGGAGGTAATGGGGGGAGTGGGAGGTAATGGGGGTGGGAGGTAATGGGAGAGAGGGAGTGGGAGGTAATGGGGGGGAGTGGGAGGTAATGGGAGAGAGGGGGAGTGGGAGGCAATGGGGGAGAGGGAGTGGGAGGCAATGGGGAGAGGGAGTGGGAGGCAATGGGGGAGAGGGAGTGGGAGGCAATGAGGGAGAGGGAGTGGGAGGCAATGAGGGAGAGGGAGGAGGAGGCAATGAGGGAGTGGGAGGCGCAGAGATCATCCTTCAGCTGGTTTGTGATTTGCTGATGTCATCCTTTCCTTGACTGTTATCTTAGTGTCAACGTTTTCCACCAGCCTTGGGCCAGAGTGGAAAGAAACTTGTGGATGTTGCAGCCCTCAAGGATGCAGACCTGTGTACTTTAACAATCACACACTATGTTGCTTGGATGATGGGGCTGCACATTCCAAGGTCTTGACATTTCACTGTGTGACCAGGCAACGCTCACTCACTCAGCCAGTCACTCACTCAGCCAGTCACTCACTCAGCCAGTCACTCACTCAGCCAGTCACTCACTCAGCCAGTCTCTCACTCAGCCAGTCTCTCACTCAGCCAGTCTCTCACTCAGCCAGTCACTCACTCAGCCAGTCTCTCACTCACTCAGCCAGTCTCTCACTCACCAGCCAGTCACTCACTCAGCCAGTCACTCACTCACTCAGCCAGTCTCACTCACTCAGCCAGTCTCTCACTCACTCAGCCAGTCACTCACTCACTCAGCCAGTCACTCACTCACTCAGCCAGTCACTCACTCACTCAGCCAGTCACTCACTCACTCAGCCAGTCACTCACTCACTCAGCCAGTCACTCACTCACTCAGCCAGTCACTCACTCAGCCAGTCACTCACTCACTCAGCCAGTCACTCACTCACTCAGCCAGTCACTCACTCACTCAGCCAGTCACTCACTCACTCAGCCAGTCTCTCACTCAGCCAGTCTCTCACTCAGCCAGTCTCTCACTCAGCCAGTCTCTCACTCAGCCAGTCTCAGCCAGTCACTCACTCAGTCTCACTCAGCCAGTCACTCACTCAGCCAGTCTCTCACTCAGCCAGTCTCTCACTCAGCCAGTCTCTCACTCAGCCAGCCAGTCTCTCACTCACTCACTCAGCCAGTCACTCACTCACTCAGCCAGCCAGTCTCTCACTCAGCCAGTCTCTCACTCAGCCAGTCTCTCACTCAGCCAGTCTCTCACTCAGCCAGTCTCACTCACTCAGCCAGTCTCTCACTCACTCAGCCAGTCTCTCACTCACTCAGCCAGTCTCTCACTCACTCAGCCAGTCTCTCACTCACTCAGCCAGTCACTCACTCACTCAGCCAGTCACTCACTCACTCAGCCAGTCACTCACTCACTCAGCCAGTCACTCACTCACTCACTCAGCCAGTCTCTCACTCAGCCAGTCTCACTCAGCCAGTCTCTCACTCAGCCAGTCTCTCACTCACCACTCAGCCAGTCTCTCACTCAGCCAGTCTCTCACTCAGCCAGTCTCTCACTCAGCCAGTCACTCACTCAGCCAGTCACTCACTCAGCCAGTCTCTCACTCAGCCAGTCTCTCACTCACTCACTCAGCCAGTCTCTCACTCAGCCAGTCTCACTCAGCCAGTCTCTCACTCAGCCAGTCTCTCACTCAGCCAGTCACTCACTCAGCCAGTCACTCACTCAGCCAGTCTCACACTCAGCCAGTCTCTCACTCACTCAGCCAGTCTCTCACTCACTCAGCCAGTCACTCTCTCACTCAGCCAGTCTCTCACTCAGCCAGTCTCTCACTCAGCCAGTCACTCACTCACTCAGCCAGTCTCTCACTCAGCCAGTCTCTCACTCAGCCAGTCTCTCACTCAGCCAGTCTCTCACTCAGCCAGTCACTCCAGGGTGTGTAGGCTATACCCCATGCCAGAGACAGAAAGACTGAAGAAGGCTGTGAAATGTCTACAACATGCAGCCACACAATGCACAGTGACTGACAGGTGTATAAAGGGCAGGTTTAGTTAGTTAACATGTTTAAAGACCAGGCTATAGGAATAAGGTGAGGCAACTGACCAAGGTCTTCTCTGCACTACAAGTCCTGAGTCTGTTTTGGTCCACTACAGGTTAAATGGACTTAACTATATGAATCAAGTTGTTAATAAGGTCTGCAGGTCCTGGATCAGTCAGCTGTGTTGAAGAATTGAAGAGGGATTTCCATTAGCACTGATCCCAGTCCTGTCCTCCTACATATACAACTACATTACAGTAGGGAACACCAGCCTGTCCTCTACATTACAGTAGGGAACACCAGCCCTGTCCTCTACATTACAGTAGGGAACACCAGCCCTGTCCTCTACATTACAGTAGGGAACACCAGCCCTGTCCTCTACATTACAGTAGGGAACACCAGCCCTGTCCTCTACATTACAGTAGGGAACACCAGCCCTGTCCTCTACATTACAGTAGGGAACACCAGCCCTGTCCTCTACATTACTGTAGGGAACACCAGCCCTGTCCTCTACATTACTGTAGGGAACACCAGCCCTGTCCTCTACATTACTGTAGGGGACACCAGCCCTGTCCTCTACATTACTGTAGGGAACACCAGCCCTGTCCTCTACATTACTGTAGGGAACACCAGCCCTGTCCTCTACATTACTGTAGGGAACACCAGCCCTGTCCTCTACATTACTGTAGGGAACACCAGCCCTGTCCTCTACATTACAGTAGGGAACACCAGCCCCGTCCTCTACATTACAGTAGGGAACACCAGCCCCGTCCTCTACATTACAGTAGGGAACACCAGCCCCGTCCTCTACATTACAGTAGGGAACACCAGCCCTGTCCTCTACATTACAGTAGGGAACACCAGCCCTGTCCTCTACATTACAGTAGGGAACACCAGCCTGTCCTCTACATTACAGTAGGGAACACCAGCCTGTCCTCTACATATACAACTACAATACAGTAGGGAAACACCAGCCTGTCCTCTACATTACAGTAGGGAACACCAGCCTGTTCTCTACATTACAGTAGGGAACACCAGCCCTGTCCTCTACATTACAGTAGGGAACACCAGCCCTGTCCTCTACATTACAGTAGGGAACACCAGCCCTGTCCTCTACATTACAGTAGGGAACACCAGCCCTGTCCTCTACATTACAGTAGGGAACACCAGCCTGTCCTCTACAGTAGGGAACACCAGCCCTGTCCTCTACAGTACAGTAGGGAACACCAGCCTGTCCTCTACATTACAGTAGGGAACACCAGCCATGTCCTCTACATTACAGTAGGGGACACCAGAGACTCTTATTTCAAAATGGTGTGGTTGAGTTCTGTCCTAGATAGCACTGAGCTGGGACTTAGGTATTGACCTGTCCTGTATCAGAGGAGGGAACAGTCATTATGTTTTGGTATTGACCTGTCCTGTATCAGAGGAGGGAACAGTCATTATGTTTTGGTATTGACCTGTCCTGTATCAGAGGAGGGAACAGTCGTTATGTTTTGGTATTGACCTGTCCTGTATCAGAGGAGGGAACAGTCATTATGTTTTGGCATTGACCTGTCCTGTATCAGAGGAGGGAACAGTCATTATGTTTTGGTATTGACCTGTCCTGTATCAGAGGGAACAGTCGTTATGTTTTGGTATTGACCTGTCCTGTATCAGAGGAGGGAACAGTCATTATGTTTTGGTATTGACCTGTCCTGTATCAGAGGAGGGAACAGTCATTATGTTTTGGTAATGACCTGTCCTGTATCAGAGGAGGGAACAGTCATTATGTTTTGGTATTGACCTGTCCTGTGTCAGAGGAGGGAACAGTCATTATGTTTTGGTATTGACCTGTCCTGTGTCAGAGGAGGGAACAGTCATTATGTTTTGGTATTGACCTGTCCTGTATCAGAGGAGGGAACAGTCATTATGTTTTGGTATTGACCTGTCCTGTAGAGGAGGGAACAGTCATTATGTTTTGGGAGAGGAAACAGTCATTATGTTTTGGTATTGACCTGTCCTGTATCAGAGGAGGGAACAGTCGTTATGTTTTGGTATTGACCTGTCCTGTGTCAGAGGAGGGAACAATTCATTATGTTTTGTTATTGACCTGTCCTGTATCAGAGGAGGGAACAGTCATTATGTTTTGGTATTGACCTGTCCTGTGTCAATGGGAGGGAACAGTCATTATGTTTTGGTATTGACCTGTCCTGTGTCAGAGGAGGGAACAGTCGTTATGTTTTGGTATTGACCTGTCCTGTATCAAAGGGAACAGTCGTTATGTTTTGGTATTGACCTGTCCTGTATCAGAGGGAACAGTCATTATGTTGTGGTATTGACCTGTCCTGTATCAGAGGAGGGAACAGTCATTATGTTTTGGTATTGACCTGTCCTGTATCAAAGGGAACAGTCATTATGTTTTGGTATTGACCTGTCCTGTATCAGAGGAGGGAACAGTCATTATGTTTTGGTATTGACCTGTCCTGTGTCAGAGGGAACAGTCATTATGTTTTGGTATTGACCTGTCCTGTATCAGAGGAGGGAACAGTCGTTATGTTTTGGTATTGACCTGTCCTGTGTCAGAGGAGGGTAACAGAGGAGGGAACAGTCGTATGTTTTGGTATTGACCTGTCCTGTATCAGATGAGGGAACAGTCGTTATGTTTTGGTATTGACCTGTCCTGTATCAGAGGAGGGAACAGTCGTTATGTTTTGGTATTGACCTGTCCTGTATCAGAGGAGGGAACAGTCGTTATGTTTTGGTATTGACCTGTCCTGTATCAGAGGAGGGAACAGTCGTTATGTTTTGGTATTGTCCTGTATCAAAGGGAACAGTCATTATGTTGTGGTATTGACCTGTCCTGTATCAGAGGAGGGAACAGTCATTATGTTTTGGTATTGACCTGTCCTGTATCAGAGGAGGGAACAGTCATTATGTTTTGGTATTGACCTGTCCTGTATCAAAGGGAACAGTCATTATGTTTTGGTATTGACCTGTCCTGTATCAGAGGAGGGAACAGTCATTATGTTTTGGTATTGACCTGTCCTGTATCAGAGGAGGGAACAGTCGTTATGTTTTGGTATTGACCTGTCCTGTGTCAGAGGAGGGAACAGTCATTATGTTTTGTTATTGACCTGTCCTGTATCAGAGGAGGGAACAGTCATTATGTTTTGGTATTGACATGTCCTGTGTCAATGGGAGGGAACAGTCATTATGTTTTGGTATTGACCTGTCCTGTATCAAAGGGAACAGTCGTTATGTTTTGGTATTGACCTGTCCTGTATCAGAGGAGGGAACAGTCATTATGTTTTGGTAATGACCTGTCCTGTATCAGAGGAGGGAACAGTCATTATGTTTTGGTATTGACCTGTCCTGTGTCAGAGGAGGGAACAGTCATTATGTTTTGGTATTGACCTGTCCTGTGTCAGAGGAGGGAACAGTCGTTATGTTTTGGTATTGACCTGTCCTGTATCAGAGGAGGGAACAGTCGTTATGTTTTGGTATTGACCTGTCCTGTATCAGAGGAGGGAACAGTCGTTATGTTTTGGTATTGACCTGTCCTGTATCAAAGGGAACAGTCGTTATGTTTTGGTATTGACCTGTCCTGTATCAGAGGAGGGAACAGTCGTTATGTTTTGGTATTGACCTGTCCTGTATCAAAGGGAACAGTCGTTATGTTTTGGTATTGACCTGTCCTGTATCAGAGGAGGGAACAGTCATTATGTTTTGGTATTGACCTGTCCTGTATCAAACAGAGGGAACAGTCATTATGTTTTGGTATTGACCTGTCCTGTATCAAACAGAGGGAACAGTCATTATGTTTTGGTATTGACCTGTCCTGTATCAAACAGAGGGAACAGTCATTATGTTTTGGTATTGACCTGTCCTGTATCAGAGGAGGGAACAGTCATTATGTTTTGGTATTGACCTGTCCTGTATCAGAGGAGGGAACAGTCGTTATGTTTTGGTATTGACCTGTCAATACCAAAAAACAATGATCTACTTTCTAGAATTCTGCCTCCTACAGCTCTGCTGCTGTGTGTGGGAGAGAAAGTGAAAAGTGTGTGTGAAATGGGGCGGCAGGGTAGCCTAGTGGTTAGAGTGTAGAGGCGGCAGGGTAGCCTAGTGGTTAGAGTGTAGAGGCGGCAGGGTAGCCTAGTGGTTAGAGTGTAGAGGCGGCAGGGTAGCCTAGTGGTTAGAGCGTTGGCTCGTAACCTAAATGTTTCAAGTTCGAATCCCCGAGCTGACAAGGTACAAATCTGTGGTTCTGCCCCTGAACAGGCAGTTAACCCACTGTTCCTAGGCCGTCATTGAAAATAAGAATTTGTTCTTAGTTAAATAAAGGTAAAATAATTAAAGAAAATGTGTAGTGTGTGTGTAGGAGGGCAAGTGAAATGTGTGTCCAGTCTGTATTTCCTCCTCTCAAAGTCCAATCATTCTTCCTTTGAGCAGGAAATGAGGGCCTTGTGCCCTTAGCAACCATTGGCCCTTAGCCATATGAAGAAGGGAGAGGGAACAGGCCCTTAGAGGTATGAAACCTGGTACTGGCTCAGTGGCTCAGAAGGGAAGAGAGCAGCAGCTGGATGTTTCCCTAGACCATCATGTAGGCCTGTCCAGGCTCTCTTACCATCGTGTAGGCCTGTCCGGGCTCTCTTACCATCGTGTAGGCCTGTCCAGGGCTCTCTTACCATCGTGTAGGCCTGTCCAGGGCTCTCTTACCATCGTGTAGGCCTGTCCAGGCTCTCTTACCATCGTGTAGGCCTGTCCAGGGCTCTCTTACCATCGTGTAGGCCTGTCCAGGGCTCTCTTACCATCGTGTAGGCCTGTCCAGGCTCTCTTACCATCGTGTAGGCCTGTCCGGGGCTCTCTTACCATCATGTAGGCCTGTCCAGGCTCTCTTACCATCGTGTAGGCCTGTCCAGGCTCTCTTACCATCGTGTAGGCCTGTCCAGGCTCTCTTACCATCGTGTAGGCCTGTCCAGGCTCTCTTACCATCGTGTAGGCCTGTCCAGGGCTCTCTTACCATCGTGTAGGCCTGTCCAGGCTCTCTTACCATCGGCCTGTCCAGGCTCCTTACCATCGTGTAGGCCTGTCCAGGGCTCTTACCATCGTGTAGGCCTGTCCAGGGCTCTCTTACCATCGTGTAGGCCTGTCCAGGGCTCTCTTACCATCGTGTAGGCCTGTCCAGGGCCTGTCCAGGGCTCTCTTACTGGCCTGTCAGTGGCTACCATCGTGTAGGCCTGTCCAGGGCTCTCTTACCATCGTGTAGGCCTGTCCGGGCTCTCTTACCATCGTGTAGGCCTGTCCAGGGCTCTCTTACCATCGTGTAGGCCTGTCCAGGGCTCTCTTACCATCGTGTAGGCCTGTCCGGGCTCTCTTACCATCGTGTAGGCCTGTCCAGGGCTCTCTTACCATCGTGTAGGCCTGTCCGGGCTCTCTTACCATCGTGTAGGCCTGTCCAGGCTCTCTTACCATCGTGTAGGCCTGTCCGGGCTCTCAACGACTGGCTTCATAAAGCTTAAATAACTTTTCTTCTGTCTCTTCCTCAGTGGTCTGAGCTGTGGCCTGGCTGCAGTACCAGAGGCCACCAGCGTGGGGCAGCAGAGCGAGGTGGGGCCAGGAGGCAGCAGTGAGTAGGCCGGGGCTGGATCTAGCCTGGAGGGGCATGCGTCATGACCTCGGTGGTGCTCGTTGACAGTGGAGGGGCGGTGGTGGAGTATATGACCGCCGTGGAGGACCCTCATCAGGTGAGTGGTGAGAGGGTTGGACTGAGTAACAAACACCTTTACTGAACTAACACTTGCACTTGACTTTGCTGATAACTACTTTAATGAGGAAAAATGTACCGACTATGACTGAGATGTGGTTGTCCCACCTAGCTATCTGAAGATGAATTCACTAACTATGACTGAGATGTGGTTGTCCCACCTAGCTATCTGAAGATGAATTCACTAACTATGACTGAGATGTGGTTGTCCCACCTAGCTATCTGAAGATGAATTCACTAACTATGACTGAGATGTGGTTGTCCCACCTAGCTATCTGAAGATGAATTCACTAACTATGACTGAGATGTGGTTGTCCCACCTAGCTATCTGAAGATGAATTCAATAACTATGACTGAGATGTGGTTGTCCCACCTAGCTATCTGAAGATGAATTCACTAACTATGACTGAGATGTGGTTGTCCCACCTAGCTATCTGAAGATGAATTCACTAACTGTAAGTCTCTCTGGATAAGAGCATCTGCTAAATGACTCAAATGTAATATGAGCAGTGAAATCACCTAGGACCTAGACTGGCTTCCTTTACACGTCTCCTTTCCTTAAAGACAGAACTAGATAGGTGCTGCGCTCCAATATTCACACTCGCTGGCTTCCTTTCCTTGTTTCCTTGCTTTTATGAAAGGACATGATCAGGGCTGCGGTACATAATGTTACATACACGGGCTTCCTTTACACGTCTCCTTTCCTTTAAGGACTGTATAGCAGTAGAGAAAGTGCTCTGTTTGGGATGTTCTGTCTTAACCAAGCTCCCCTTCTCCCCTTCTGTTTTTCTATCCTCGTCCCTCCATCTCTGTTCCTCTTTGTCCTACTCCCTCACCCCTGTTCTCCAGGAGGGAGAGTGTGAGGAGGGAGACGGTGAAGTGGAGGTGGAGGTGGAGGTAGAGGTGGAGGGAGACGTGATGGAAGAAGAGACAGACGAGGACCTGGATGAAGAGGAGAACCCAGCAGTGATCGTGGAGGAGGTCCCAGGCAGGGGGCTGGAGCAGTATTTCTCTGCCCAGGTTCTGGTCTACGAAGACGGGACCTACCTGATACAGGACGTGGGGGAAGAACAGGAGGTGGAGACTGAGGTGGTGGAGACAGGTGAGAGACCGGGGTGGGATGTACACACAGGCCTAGGTCTACATATATCATATTCCATCTACCATCTACCATCTACCATCTTCCTACCCAACCTGAATACACTAGTGGTAAACATTCAGTACCAGTCAAATGTTTGGACACACCTGCTCTTGTTTCTTTATTTGTACTATCATCTACATTGTAGAATAATAGTGAAGACGTCACAACTATGTAATAACACATATGGAATCATGTAGTAACCAAACAAGTGTTAAACAGAGTGTGCACAGCTGTCATCAAGGCAAAGGGTGGCTACTTTGAACAATCTCATATATTTTGAATTGTTTAACT
>NW_024609263.1:15000-77500 GCF_018296145.1 Oncorhynchus tshawytscha | reverse complement strand
AGTTGGACAGTTTAAAGCCTGTAGTTAGTTGGACAGTTGAAAGCCTGTAGTTAGTTGGACAGTTGAAAGCCTGTAGTTAGTTGGACAGTTTAAAGCCTGTAGTTAGTTGGACAGTTTAAAGCCTGTAGTTAGTTGGACAGTTTAAAGCCTGTAGTTAGTTGGACAGTTGAAAGCCTGTAGTTAGTTGGACAGTTTAAAGCCTGTAGTTAGTTGGACAGTTGAAAGCCTGTAGTTAGTTGGACAGTTTAAAGCCTGTAGTTAGTTGGACAGTTTAAAGCCTGTAGTTAGTTGGACAGTTGAAAGCCTGTAGTTAGTTGGACAGTTTAAAGCCTGTAGTTAGTTGGACAGTTGAAAGCCTGTAGTTAGTTGGACAGTTGAAAGCCTGTAGTTAGTTGGACAGTTGAAAGCCTGTAGTTAGTTGGACAGTTGAAAGCCTGTAGTTAGTTGGACAGTTGAAAGCCTGTAGTTAGTTGGACAGTTGAAAGCCTGTAGTTAGTTGGACAGTTCAAAGCCTGTAGTTAGTTGGACACGGTGGAGGGAAAAACACAACAAACCAAAAGCATTTAAGATGTAAAAAGGAAGGTATTTATTTCATTCTTTATGAAGTCTTCTCTTTGGGAAGGAGTGTGGTCCAGCCAAGTAAGCAGACAGACAACGGTGTGTTCTCCTTCCCTGAACGTTTCTAAAGGAGCCGACCTCTACTGTAACATCCTAAACTTATTTTTTTACTCCTTGTTTTTTTCCCCCTTTTTTAAAATTCCGTCATTAGTTGCTGACACGATGACTTGTTGTGCGAGTCGCTGAGTGCTGTCTGTGGCGTAGACTTGGTGTTAGAGAGTCGCTGAGTGCTGTCTGTGGCGTAGACTTGGTGTTAGAGAGTCGCTGAGTGCTGTCTGTGGCGTAGACTTGGTGTTAGAGAGTCGCTGAGTGCTGTCTGGGGCGTAGACTTGGTGTTAGAGAGTCGCTGAGTGCTGTCTGGGGCGTAGACTTGGTGTTAGAGAGTCGCTGAGTGCTGTCTGGGGCGTAGACTTGGTGTTAGAGAGTCGCTGAGTGCTGTCTGGGGCGTAGACTTGGTGTTAGAGAGTCGCTGAGTGCTGTCTGGGGCGTAGACTTGGTGTTAGAGAGTCGCTGAGTGCTGTCTGGGGCGTAGACTTGGTGTTAGAGAGTCGCTGAGTGCTGTCTGGGGCGTAGACTTGGTGTTAGAGAGTCGCTGAGTGCTGTCTGGGGCGTAGACTTGGTGTTAGAGAGTCGCTGAGTGCTGTCTGGGGCGTAGACTTGGTGTTAGAGAGTCGCTGAGTGCTGTCTGGGGCGTAGACTTGGTGTTAGAGAGTCGCTGAGTGCTGTCTGTGGCGTAGACTTGGTGTTAGAGAGTCGCTGAGTGCTGTCTGGGGCGTAGACTTGGTGTTAGAGAGTCGCTGAGTGCTGTCTGGGGCGTAGACTTGGTGTTAGAGAGTCGCTGAGTGCTGTCTGGGGCGTAGACTGTACTTGGTGTTAGAGAGTCGCTGAGTGCTGTCTGGGGCGTAGACTTGGTGTTAGAGAGTCGCTGAGTGCTGTCTGGGGCGTAGACTTGGTGTTAGAGAGTCGCTGAGTGCTGTCTGGGGCGTAGACTTGGTGTTAGAGAGTCGCTGAGTGCTGTCTGGGGCGTAGACTTGGTGTTAGAGAGTCGCTGAGTGCTGTCTGGGGCGTAGACTTGGTGTTAGAGAGTCGCTGAGTGCTGTCTGGGGCGTAGACTTGGTGTTAGAGAGTCGCTGAGTGCTGTCTGGGGCGTAGACTTGGTGTTAGAGAGTCGCTGAGTGCTGTCTGGGGCGTAGACTTGGTGTTAGAGAGTCGCTGAGTGCTGTCTGGGGCGTAGACTTGGTGTTAGAGAGTCGCTGAGTGCTGTCTGGGGCGTAGACTTGGTGTTAGAGAGTCGCTGAGTGCTGTCTGTGGCGTAGACTTGGTGTTAGAGAGTCGCTGAGTGCTGTCTGGGGCGTAGACTTGGTGTTAGAGAGTCGCTGAGTGCTGTCTGTGGCGTAGACTTGGTGTTAGAGAGTCGCTGAGTGCTGTCTGGGGCGTAGACTTGGTGTTAGAGAGTCGCTGAGTGCTGTCTGGGGCGTAGACTTGGTGTTAGAGAGTCGCTGAGTGCTGTCTGGGGCGTAGACTTGGTGTTAGAGAGTCGCTGAGTGCTGTCTGGGGCGTAGACTTGGTGTTAGAGAGTCGCTGAGTGCTGTCTGGGGCGTAGACTTGGTGTTAGAGAGTCGCTGAGTGCTGTCTGGGGCGTAGACTTGGTGTTAGAGAGTCGCTGAGTGCTGTCTGGGGCGTAGACTTGGTGTTAGAGAGTCGCTGAGTGCTGTCTGGGGCGTAGACTTGGTGTTAGAGAGTCGCTGAGTGCTGTCTGGGGCGTAGACTTGGTGTTAGACTCCAGTCAGAAAACTAACCCATTAAAGTGGATGATGACCTAAGTACCTACATGCTCTGGCATCGATCTAAACATTTCTGCACTTGGTACCTCAGCAGACTGTTTCATTTTTAGTTACTTTAGTAAGAGATTTTTTTTTAAATCAGGTTTACATCATTCCTATTTAGACTAAGGTCGTTTTGCCATAATGCAAATGAAGACACATTTATATACTCTTAAAATCTTTATTCTTTGCGTTTAATGTTCATTGTTAGGAATGCAATACATACATTTATATTAATGGTGTCTTAAAATGCTCTGTTATGCTTTCAAAAAATGTTGAATGCACAGGCCTATTATGGGGGAATTGTCCTTTTTTCCTGCTTTGGTTGACGTTCGATCGATGCAAGAGCAGAGATGGAAAAGAAAGCGAGACATCTCACTCGCTCCTTTTTTTTCTCCTTCATAAACAGTGAATGGACTAAGCGAATCAGACCCAGCTGCTAATTTATTGGTGCCTATGGGAGAGCCACCCCTTAAGCAGACAGGAACTTTAAAACATGGTTAACGGCCTGAGTGGGACATCTAAATGTATCCACCATCTTTGGCAAGAGCTCAAGAGAGAGCGGAGGATTTCCTGTGTTTAGCGCGGAAGGACACCCGTCTGCCGCGGTGTGGGGGTTGTGATGCGGTCTGGATGAATTTGAGATTTCCTCTGGCGGCGGAGTGATCTGAGCTTTTGGCTGCCTTTGCATTTCAGTGTGAAGTCAATACGAATCTGCAACACGGGAAGAACATGGCGACTTCACTTCATGAGGGGCCCGCTAACCAACTCGATCTGCTCATTAGAGCAGGTAACGGAATTTATTTAGAACTCGTTCTTACCGGCGACCGTTTGTTTGACACGTTATGTGTTTATTTTAGCGACCGCTGCGCCCCCATATCCGTTAAGTAGTTTCGTGAAATAATGGAGGGCAAAGCAGGAAGTGATCACCTTGCTTAGTAACCTGCATGGCGATGTCCGCTTTTCTTCAGTCGTTCTTAAAATGTTTAAAATTACCGTTTGGATTTGAGCACTGGAGGATTAGACCGCAATCTGCACGTAGCAGCGCGTGCATATCGTGATTTATAGTTTCTTGGTCCATGTGTATCATAATAACTGGTTATTCTGGCAGGGAGGGAGCCCCGCTGAAACCAGGAAGTGTTGTAGATGTGTTGTCTTTCCTACGTCTTTGCCACGCTGTCTGAGTCGGAAGGGCATGTGGATTTATGTTTATTCCGCGTTTATCATGGCTTTAAATACACAATCTGTTTATATGATCTACCTATATTGAATCAGTTATGTTGTGATTTTATCCCTGTATTGAAATATAGTCTATCGAAATATTTTTTCTTGTTGAATAACACATACAGCCAGTTTGTTCAAACATTGAATGACACGGAAGTGGGTGTAAACATTTAGTTGAAAGCTGTATTCTAGTCATTTTGTGACTTTTTTCCCCCATCTGTTTTCAGTCATGTACCGTTTTTCTGAGTCCGATTCGGACCGTTATCTAAGTGTGGGCCCAGTGGTTTATCCCGTGAAGTGTGTGGCTGCTAACGGTGCACTCAATGCTGGCTTTTGCGTTTACTCGCTAGCGATTTTTAAGTGCAAATCGTGTCTCGTTTAAGTTCAGTTCGCCATACAAAGGTTATTCTTTTTTACATTTCCTAGAGTGTTGCATTTTCTTCCTTGATTTAGCGATAATTTAAAAATATTTTTGGATAATTTCCATGGCGGAAGCATTGTTATGCATCTAGGCGGGTTGTTGGCTTGATTGACAGGTCCATTTGACCAACGGCGCTCGTGAGGCGTTCGAAATCCTCCCACCAGCCAATGAGCGCTGCTAGACAGGTGGGCGTAGATTACTGACTTATCCAATGGTGTCCGGGGCGGGGAGTGAGTGACGTGGGGATGAGACCGTCTTCACCGTCTTCGAAGAGAACTGGAGGGAAAGGCTACGCGAGTGTAAACACGGAAGTCATAGGGGACTGCACTACTTTGTGTCGGACTTGCTATTATTGGCTCGGTCAAATAGTACCAGCTTTTTCTTTCTTTCTTGTCGAGAAGTAATGATGAAAATCATATTTATTCACATGCATTTTGTACTTTTGAAATATGCTGACTTTTAGCCTCAATTGCTTTTTACAGATGTTAATTAATTGTCTTAAATGCAATGACTGAGTAAGGTAGTGCAACAGTACTATTTCAACCCGAGTCCGTACCCAACCAAATATTCGGATAATCAACCTCGCTTATTATTATTAACCAAACACTCACTGTTGAATGAATCCCTAGAAATATGAAAATGCATAACATGTTATTTCACTTTTACAGTTAAAAGTTTACTTTTAAAATATTTTTTAAGTGTTAACACTTACAGTTAAACCCATCTTAGTATAAATGCATCTTAGTATGTATGTCAAATGTCTGTTTATTTCCAGCCTATGTATCGGTGTCAAAGTATCCAGTGCCCAGTCTATGTTATGGTCTATGGTGGGTTTATTTAGGTAGTCCTGCCTGGTTTCAACAGCAGCTCGGCCTATCAGGTGCCTATAGTAGTTCTGCTTGTTTATGTGTGTGTGTGTGTGGGGGGCTACAGTTTGTTTGCGCTTGGGACGACGGGTAGTGTGTGTGTCAGGGTCTGAATGAGAGGGATGGGGGGGGCAGGCAGTCTTCCTAAAGATAACCCCTCTCCCCTACCCTGTGCCTGCCTCGTAGCCAAACATGGGCAGGGGTGATGGTAACCAGAGACGTGCTTCCCAGAGAGGGACAACAACAGGTGCCCTGGGTTTGGTCCCAAATGGCACCCTATCCACTATATAGTGCACTACTTTTGACCAGGACCCAGAGTGCTCTGGTCAAAAGTAGTGTACTGTAAATGGAATCCCTGGGCTTAGTCTGTCTCCTAGTTCCTCAGAATGACTGCATACGCCATACTAATAAATTGCATAATTTTTCCTTGTCTCCTTTTCTTTGTGAAACAATTCCTGGCCCAAATGATTTACCATGACCAGATGAGCACAAGGAAACCCTCTAGACCCCCTGTTGTAGACAGCCCGTAATGAGGAAAACAGATGGGGTCATTCTATAAGGAAAAACCTCAGGGCCCAAAGGAAAGGAGGAAACCATGACTTCTAACCAATACTTATTATATGGTTAGTTATGGATGGTTAGTTAGTTATGGATGGTTAGTTAGTTATGGATGGTTAGTTAGTTATAGATGGTTAGTTATGTTAGTTAGTTATGGTTAGTTAGTTATGGTTGGTTAGTTACTTGATGCTCTGTAACTGTTTTAAGGTCAGTCTGACACTGTAGGTCATAGTGGTAAAGAAATACTTTTATTTGCAGCTGATCCTACATCAGTTATGCCATAGTAACTGGAGACAGGTTGCTAGGGGGCGCCAGAGATGATGTCAGCTTTGACAGACTTCAGAAGTCCTGTGTGAAGTGTAGTAAACAAGCCATTTGAAGTGTCTCGACCTTGTAGTTTGGTAGTAAACCGTTAATGGTGGACCGCCGACGGTGTTTTCACAAACTAAACCGTGGTAACCGTCTGAGGCAACCAAACACAACTTTTATTTCCAGTAGGATGCATCAGAACCCCTCTGTACTGTACAAGTGATGAAATGTCTACACAGGCTGTACAGACCTGCAACGGTGCTTTTCACCTTTACTAACGTGTGTTTTCTGTGTTTCAGTGGAGGCGTCCGTCCATTACCAACAGTCTGGCACCAGTATCTACTGTTCTGATAAGACCATCGAGGCTGCCGAGGCTCTGCTGCACATGGACTCTGTTACCAGCCTGAGAGGAGACCGCAGCCCAGGTATTCACCATGACATATTCCATCCATAACCAGGTATTCACCATGACATATTCCATCCATAACCAGGTATTCACCATGACATATTCCATCCATAACCAGGTATTCACCATGACATATTCCATCCATAACCAGGTATTCACCATGACATATTCCATCCATACATAGCAGCCCAGGTATTCACCATGACATATTCCATCCATACATATTCCATACCATACATATTCAGCCCAGGTATTCATAACCAGACATATTCCATACATACATAGACATATTCCATCCATATTCCATACATACACCAGGTATTCACCATGACATATTCCATCCATAACCAGGTATTCACCATGACATATTCCATCCATAACCAGGTATTCACCATGACATATTCCATCCATAACCAGGTATTCACCATGACATATTCCATACATACATATTCCAGGTATTCACCATGACATATTCCATCCATAACCAGGTATTCACCATGACATATTCCATCCATAACCAGGTATTCACCATGACATATTCCATCCATAACCAGGTATTCACCATGACATATTCCATCCATAACCAGGTATTCACCATGACATATTCCATCCATAACCAGGTATTCACCATGACATATTCCATCCATAACCAGGTATTCACCATGACATATTCCATCCATAACCAGGTATTCACCATGACATATTCCATCCATAACCAGGTATTCACCATGACATATTCATCCATGACATATTCCATCCATAACCAGGTATTCACCATGACATATTCCATCCATAACCAGGTATTCACCATGACATATTCCATCCATACGCAGCAGCCCAGGTATTCACCATGACATATTCCATCCATAAGCAGGTATTCACCATGACATATTCCATCCATAAGCCAGGTATTCACCATGACATATTCCATCCATACGCAGCAGCCCAGGTATTCACCATGACATATTCCATCCATAAGCAGCCGAGAGACAAGAACAGAGAGAAATCATTGATGTCGCAGATCTCAGATGATTTCATACGAATGTTGGTGTTCACACAACGTCACATCCACCAGAACACACACACTGTTTCTCTCTTAACGTTTTCCCTCTTGTCCCACTAGATGTGTTCATCCCGGCAGGGTGTGGGGCCACCCCAGACTTCATCCACGCGGCGATGCGTCCAGACGTGATGACCGAGACTGTGGTGGAGGTGTCTACGGAAGACTGTATGGACGAGGACATGGAGGTCACCCTCATAGAGGAACCAGACGAGTCAGAGCCTGACCACCAACCTGTCAGGAAGAAGAAAGGTTAGTGATGAGGACATGGTCAGCCTCCTAGAGGAACCAGAGTCTGACCACCAACCTGTCAAAGGTTAGTGATGAGGACATGGTCACCCTCCTAGAGGAACCAGAGCCTGACCACCAACCTGTCAAAGGTTAGTGATGAGGACATGGTCACCCTCCTAGAGGAACCAGAGTCTGACCACCAACCTGTCAAAGGTTAATGATGAGGACATGGTCACCCCCCTAGAGGAACCAGAGTCTGACCACCAACCTGTCAAAGGTTAGTGATGAGGACATGGTCACCCTCCTAGAGGAACCAGAGTCTGACCACCAACCTGTCAAAGGTTAGTGATGAGGACATGGTCACCCTCCTAGAGGAACCAGAGCCTGACTACCAACCTGTCAGGAAGAAGAAAGGTTAGTGATGAGGACATGGTCAGCCTCCTAGAAACCATACCTGACCACCAACCTGTCAGAAGGTTAGTGATGAGGACATGATTAGAAGAACTGAGCCTGACCACCAACCTGTCAGGAATTAAGATACTATCTGTTGATTGAAGATACTATCTGTTGATTGAAGATACTGTCGGTTGATTGAAGATACTGTCTGTTGATTGAAGATACTGTCGGTTGATTGAAGATACTGTCGGTTGATTGAAGATACTGTCGGTTGATTGAAGATAGTGGCTGTTGATTGAAGATAGTGGCTGTTGATTGAAGATAGTGGCTGTTGATTGAAGATAGTGGCTGTTGATTGAAGATAGTGGCTGTTGATTGAAGATAGTGGCTGTTGATTGAAGATAGTGGCTGTTGATTGAAGATAGTGGCTGTTGATTGAAGATAGTGGCTGTTGATTGAAGATGCTGGCTGTTGATTGGAGATGCTGGCTGTTGATTGGAGATGCTGGCTGTTGATTGAAGATGCTGGCTGTTGATTGGAGATGCTGGCTGTTGATTGGAGATGCTGGCTGTTGATTGGAGATGCTGGCTGTTGATTGAGACATCAAAGTAATGCTGAAGAGCCTAAATGGTTTTAATGATAAAGGTACTATAAAGATGATGATGTTAAATAGGACTGACTTGTCAGACAGGATGTTGATGGTAAATAGGACTGGTTGTATCTTGTAGACAGGATGTTGATGGTAAATTGGACTGGCTGTATCTTGTAGACAGGATGTTGATGGTCAATAGGACTGGCTGTATCTTGTAGACAGGATGTTGATGGTCAATAGGACTGGCTGTATCTTGTAGACAGGATGTTGATGGTAAATGGGACTGGCTGTATCTTGTAGACAGGATGTTGATGGTAAATAGGACTGGTTGTATCTTGTGGACAGGATGTTGATGTTAAATAGGACTTGCTGTATCTTGTAGACAGAAAGAGCGCCATCTATTGACATATTGGGAGATTGCACGCAATGTGAAATGCTCATGTCTTCGACTCGTGTCAATTGATTTGATTGATTTTTGAATAACTTTATTGGTCTGTTTGTCTGTGTAGCGGGGAGGAAGCCAAAGACCCACCCGCCTGCTGTGTCCAACGGATCACCGGACCTCAGCGTCAAGAAGAAACCCAGAGAAGGAAAAGGTGGGACACACCAAATATACAGAAAGGACACATCCATAAACCCCTAGGATTTCATGTGTTGATTAGGGGCTTGGACTTAATTTTCCCACAACCAAGTGTTCATCAACCGTATTCTTTGAAGTTTAACCTGTTGTTTAAGGCTGTAAACGTAGAGGAAGGATAAGTATGGTCTCTGTCGACCGACCCGCCTGTCTCTCTGTCGCCGACCCGTCTGTCTCTCTGTCGACCGACCTGCCTGTCTCTCTGTTCGGCCGACCCGCCTGTCTGTCTCTGTCGACCGACGGTCCGACCCCTGCCTGTCTCTCTGTCGGCCGACCCGCCTGTCTCTCTGTCGGCCGACCCGCCTGTCTCTCTGTCTGTCTCTCTGTCGGCCGACCCGCCTGTCTCTCTGTTCGCCGACCCGCCTGTCTCTCTGTCTCTCTGTCGACCGTCTCTCTGTCGACCGACCCTCCTGTCTCTCTGTCGTCGACCCGTCCTGTCTCTCTGTCGACCGACCCGCCTGTCTCTCTGTCGGACCGACCCGCCTGTCTCTCTGTCGTCGCCGACCCGCCTGTCTCTCTGTCGACCGACCCGCCTGTCTCTCTGTCGACCGACCCGCCTGTCTCTCTGTCGGCCGACCCTCTCTGTCGGACCTGTCTCTCTGTCGACCGACCCACCTGTCTCTCTGTCGACCGACCCGCCTGTCTCTCTGTCGGCCGACCCGCCTGTCTCTCTGTCGGCCGACCCGCCTGTCTCTCTGTTCGACCGACCCGCCTGTCTTTCGTCCCCCAGGCAGCACCACGTACCTGTGGGAGTTCCTGTTGGACTTACTCCAGGACAAGAACACGTGTCCCAGGTACATCAAGTGGACTCAGAGGGAGAAGGGCATCTTCAAGCTGGTGGACTCCAAGGCCGTGTCCAAGCTGTGGGGCAAACACAAGAACAAACCTGACATGAACTATGAGACCATGGGACGGGCTCTGAGGTGAGGGTTTACCCTACAACCGTCTAGCACTTGAAATGGCATTGACACTGGAAGAGGCTTTAAGCTGAGTTAGGTGTGTAGGTTGTTGGTTTGGATGAGTTCCTCTGAGGAACATGATCACCTCCCTCCGTCTCCCCCCCTCCTCTCTCCCTATCCCCTCCTCTCTCTCCCCCTCCTCTCTCTCTCCCCCCTCTCTCTCTCTCTCTGTCCCGACCCGCCTCCTCTCTCTCTCCCCCCGCCTCTCTCTCTGTCCCCCCGCTCTCTCTCTCCCCCGCCTCTCTCTCTCCCCCTCCTCTCTCTCGGCCCCCTCCTCTCTCTCTCTCCCTCTCTCTCTCTCTCCCCCCGCCTCTCTCTCTCCCCCTCTCTCTCGGCCCCGCCTCTCTCTCTGTCCCCCGCCTCTCTCTGTTCTGCCCCCGCCTGTCTCTCTCCCCCCCCCTGTCTCTCCCCCCCGTACCTGTGGGAGTTCCTGTTGGACTTACTCCAGGACAAGAACACGTGTCCCAGGTCATCAAGTGGACTCTCTTCCCTCCAAGGCCGTGTCCAAGCTGTGGGGCCCACAAGAACAAACCTGACATGAACTATGAGACCATGGGACGGGCTCTGAGGTGAGGGTTTACCCCAACCGTCTAGCACTCATTGACACTGGAAGAGGCCCCCTCCATGATCACCTCTCTCTCCCCCCCTCCTCTCTCCCTCCCCTCCCTCCCCTCCCCCTCCTCTCTCCCCCCTCCTCTCTCTCTCCCCCTCCTCTCTCCCCCTCCTCTCCTCTCTCCCCCTCCTCTCTCTCTCCCCCCTCCTCCCTCTATTCCCTCCCCCTCCCTCCCTCCCCCTCCTCTCTCTCCCCCCCCTCTCTCCCCCTCCTCCTCTCTCCCTCTCTCTCCCCCTCCTCTCCCCTCCCTCTCTATTTCCCCCCTCCTCCTCTATTCCCTCCCTCCTCTCTTCCCCCCCTCTCTCTCCCTATCCCCTCCCTCTATTTCCCTCCCTCTGTCTTCCCTCCTCTCTCCCTATCCCCTCCCTCTATTTCCCTCCCTGTCTTCCCCTCTCTCCCTATCCCCTCCCCCCCTCTATTTCCCTCCCCCCCCTCCCTCTCTTCCCTCTCTCCCCCCCTCTCCTCCCTCTCTACCAGGTACTACTACCAACGTGGTATACTGGCCAAGGTCGAAGGTCAGCGGCTGGTCTACCAGTTCAAGGAGATGCCCAAGAACATCGTTGTCATCGAGGACGACAAGGCCGACTCCAGATCGGGCGATCTTATTGGCTCAGAGAAGTCTTACCACGAGAGAGTCCTGCCCTCGTCGGAGACGATACTGAATGTGGCCGAGCTCGCCACGACGCCCACCATCCTGAGGGGTGGGACTAGAACCGTAGTCCATCCTCCGGTTGCTAAGGGCAACAAGGCGGTGATGACGGGGGGCGGGGCGGCGGTGGGGGTTCCGAGGATAGTGACCATTTCCACGGCGCCAGACGGAACCCAGACGCAGCATTCTCACACGGCCATCATCCCCACTGCCTCAGGACCCAGGTTAGAGAGACACCCTAATACTGACCCTGAAACATACAATTCACTTTGGAGGTTTTATGCTGAATGTAAAATAGTTTATCTCTCTAGCAAGTTTGTATTTACAAAACTTTGTCACGGACTCCATTTTGTTATCGTTTCCGTCTCCAGGACTGTACGGGTTGCCATGCAAGTGCCTGTAGTCATGACAACGTCACTGGGCCAGAAGATCTCAACGGTTGCCGTGCAACAGGCGCCAGGGACGTCGGGAGGCCAAACGACGTACCAATTGGCCAACGCCTCTCCCATCGGCACGGCAACGGGCAACGCGAACTCTCAACCGAAGGTGGGTAACCACGCTAGTTGGTGTGTCAGCTAGCTACTCTGTAGTGCAGACAGAAAGGACAGTTTGACGGCTGAGCTACACAGACACGCCTCATACTAACCAGGTCAACGATTCAAAACTTGAATCTTGGAAACCATATTATCTTTTGAAAAAATATAAAATGACAATCTAATCCTTCACCTTCTACATCATAATTATTTTCCCTGCATTGTAATCAGACCCCCCCCCACTCTGTATAGATCTAGAATGTGTAGACCTGTTCCTGAGCGTGTATCTCTTCTCTCCAGGTTGTGAACCAGACCCCCCCCACTCTGTATAGATCTAGAATGTGTAGACCTGTTCCTAACCATCTCTCTCCTCTCCAGGTTGTGATCCAGACCATCCCCACTATGGTTCCAGCCACAGCGGAGAACGGAGACAAGATCACGGTCCAACTGGCTAAGATCATCACCATCCCGGCCCACCAGCTGGCCCAGTACCAGCAGCAGACAAAGCCTGGCCTGGGGGGCTCCCCGACGGGCAGCATCTCTCTCCTGGGCGGGACAAACTCCTGGGGGGTACGAGCCCTGGCACCTCATGTTACCATGGCTGCAGGGACACAGGTGTCTGTTTTAAATAGTTTTTTTTATTGGCCAGTTTAAGGTAGAAATTGGAAAACACGAGTATAAAAGTATTGCATTTGGGAACAGACTTAATGTGTTTTTTTGTGTATTAATTTGTATTTATTTTTGTTACAAACTCAAACGTTGTCTTCATTTATGGAATTACAAATTGTATCCCCTGTGACCAAGGTGATGAGGCTGGCTGTTCCCACAACGCTGCATCATCATCATCAACAACAACAGACACATCATATCGTCACGACGACGCAAGGTGGCGGGACCGGGACGGCAGTGGTCACCGTGACGACGACAACGGCCAATCAGAGCGCTCCGGTAGCGGCATCCCATATCATCCAGGGCATCATCAAGAGATCTGCCACGGCGACGAGAGAACCGCAGCAGCAAGCCAAGACGCTGACCGTTAAAACGGTACAGGCCCTCCCCGTCCAGACCACGTTACCGGAAGCACCGGAGATCATCACGGTAGTCGTCTAAATCAGAGGAGCTCCCACCGGAGATCATCACGGTAGTCGTCTAAATCAGAGGAGCTCCCACCGGAGATTAAGTCAGAAGATCCGGAGTGTTGAGGCCACAAGTACGGACACACACACACACACCTCAACATTGTCTGTACAGTTTTTGCCCACATAGTTTGTTCCTCTTTTTCTACATGACAGTCTGAGAGACTATAAAGACCCACAACCAGCTCTGATTTACCCTGGGGGGGGGGGGTCTACCTTCCTACCACAGCCTCATCTCTATGGAGACCCAGTGTGCATCCCAAATGGCCCCCTATTCCCTATACAGTACACTTCTTCTGTAGGGAATAGGGTGTCATTTGAGTCGTACAATACTGTCGGTTACCCAGCCAACACAGGAACCCAGCAATGACTTTTGAAAAGGGAAGAATCTCCTTCAGAAAAAGGGACCAAGTCAAGTTTAAATCACTACATGTTCTGTTTCTGGCAGATGAGACACTAGCTGACTAAGCTACAACGGACAAATGCAAACTTAAAACGAGAACACTAAACAAAAGGCGAATTATTAAAAACCAAAAAAAATGTGAACTGGAAAGGAGAGAGATGGAGGGGGGGGGGGGTTTGTATAGAAATGTATCTGTGTACGACCAGCATTTGATTTGCCGAATCACTGTGCAGATTCCCGGTGCGTAAACAAACCACACGAAAGACTGCGGGCTGTTCTAGGATCAGCTCTTACAAGAGGAAAATAAAAAGCCAAAGGGACTTGTGTGTGTATATAACTATTATACAGTTTAGGGGAATTCAATTCACAACAAAACAGCCTTAGAATGATCTGTTTTTATTTGTCATTCATTGTTTATAAGATAATTTAGCTTTTTTTTTTTGTGTTACGGTTTCTTGACCTTTTTGGATACTTTGTACCAAGCACAGTGTTATAAAACAATACGACAACACCATTGTTCTCTTATAGTCTGAAGCCCAGGTCAGTGGGTTGGTTACAGGGTTTGGGGTCAAAACCATTACAATTCTCTTCAATGATAAAAAAATATAAAATTAGCATTGACTGTAATAGAAATGGAATTGACTCCCAACCCTGGTTGGTTCTAGTAGGCCTTGACCATAGGCTTACTACATCCCCACGGTAACGGTCTCTAGGGTAACTGCTCGTCAGCCATCTTGGCTCCGCCCCCTACCTTTCCTTTAGCAGTTTCTGCTTTTCTTAGTCGTATGAAGAGGGAGAAAGCTGTTCGGACTGAACTAGTTTGTATATTCAACATTTGAAGTATATTCTATTTTGTTGTACTCTTGTTTCAAAGTGTATTCAAGTAGATTTTACTGAAGTATAAAAAAAAACATTTGAATTAAACGACTTTGTTTTGTCTTTTGTTTAAATTAAATTATGCTTTTCTAAAGGTTACGTTTCTGCTAAATGCTGTTGTTGGCTCAGCCGTGTTAGAGCGCGTCAAAACCGTGAGAGAGGTGATCCACACACCACCGGGAACCCTTCTCTCTGGGACCTGTTCCAACCGACAACTAGTAACCCTTTGGTTGCAGGGATTAACCAGAACCAGTTGAACGGGAGGCGACAGACTGGCTTCAATGGCTCAGCTGGTTGGTGCAGAGTGACTTCAATGTGTGTAGACGGAGTACAGAAGTTTAGTAGCTCCGGTAATCAGAGTTCTAGGTTCCCATCCCCATAAGGAACGTGTGTAGAAGGAGTACAGAAGTTTAGTAGCTCCGGGTTCCCATCCCCATAAGGAACGTGTGTGGAAGGAGTACAGAAGTTTAGTAGCTCCGGTAATCAGAGTTCTAGGTTCCATCCCCATAAGGAACATGTGTAGACGGAGTACAGAAGTTTAGTAGCTCCGGAACCATTTAATCAGAGTTCTAGGTTCCCATCCCCATCAGGAACACACAGCAGATGTCACAGTTAATGTCCACATTTCACATGCTGGTGATAAACTGTAGTGATAACTGTAGTTCCACAGCTTACCACCAGGGGACATTGGATGGCATTTCAACTGGTGAGGTAGGAAGTGATTTATAATGTGTACAACACCACACAGAGGCAGAAAAGAAGAGCGGATTGTTTTATTGCACATAGTTTGAATATAAACTGTCCAGGGACTGATGCTCATGGACTGTAAATAACTGGGTCAGTTGGTAGTATGTGGCACCATGCCAGGGATATGGTTTAGTTTCCTACTGGGGCCGCCCATACAATGTAGAGACACACTACTGGAAGTTTGTATTACAAATTAAATGTACCGTGGTGGTACGTTCAGATAGAAATATGCTATTTAGAACAAACGCTCATCTCTGACGTATACAATAAGGAATCACGTTGGCTCTATTTAGTGGTATTTCTATGTTCAATAACGTTTTTGTACTGGACATGGCACAAGTATCAGTAGGCATTAATGACACACCTGACCAGTATTAGACCAGAAAAGGACATATATATATATATATATACACACACACACACACACACACACACACACACAGTAAGAGCCAGATCCCCCTCTGCAGGTGAGGAAATGCTGTGCTGATGAACATTATAAAACATGTATTCAGACACCTTTACTTTCCCCACATTGTTACAGATTCATTTTAAAATGTAATACATTTCATCAATCTACACCCACAACACCCCGTAATGACAAAGCAAAAACACGTTTAAGACATTTTTACAACTTAAAAATATTTCCTTAAGTATTCAAACTCAGTACTTTGTTGAAGCAATTACAGCCTCAAGTGTTCTTGACGCTACAAGCTGGTCACAGCTGTATTTGGGAAGATCCTCTCACTCTGTCAGGTTGGATGGGGAGCGTCGCTGCACAGATTTTCAGGTCTTTCCAAAGATGTCCGATCAGGTTCAAGTCCGGGCTCTGGCCGGACCACTCAAGGACAGAGACTTGTCCCGAAGCAACTCCTGCGTTGTCTTGGCTGTGTGCTTAGGATCGTTGTGTTGGAAGGTGAACCTTCGCCCCCCAGTCTGAGGTCCTGTGTGCTCTGGAGCAGGTTCATCAAGGATCAGTCTGTACTTTCTGTTAATCTTTGACTCCATCCTGACTAGTCTCCCAGTCCCTGCCACTGGGAAACATCCCCACAGCATGATGGTGTCAGGTTTCCTCCAGACATGACACTTGGCATTCATGCCAAAGAGTTCAATCTTGGTTAGAGTCCTTTAGGCAAACTGCAAACGGGCTGTGGCTTCCACCTGGTCACTCTACCATAAAGGCCTGATTGGTGGAGTGCTGCAGAGATGATTGTCCTTCTGGAAGGTTCTCCCATCTCCACAGAGGAACTCTGGAGCTCTGTCAGAGTGACCATCAGGTTCTTGGTCACCCCCCTAATCAAGGCCATTCTCCCCCGATGTCTCAGTTTGGCCGGGTGGTCAGCTCTAGGAAGAGTCTTGGTGGTTCCAAACTTCTTCCATTTAAGAATGACGGAGGGCACTGTTTACTTGGGGACCTTCAATGCTGCAGAAATGTTTTGGTCCCCTTCCCCAGATCTGTGCCTTGACACAATCCTGTCTCGGAGCTCTACGGACAATTCCATTGTCATGCACTGTCAACTACGGGACCTTTATAGAGACAGGTGTGTGCCTTTCCAAATCATGTCCAATCAATTGAATTTACCACAGGTGGACTCCAATCAAGTTGTAGAAACATCTCAAGGATGATCAATGGAAACAGGATGCACCGGAGTTCAATTTCAAGGCCCATAGCAAAGTATTGCTAAAAAACCTGTTTTTGCTTTGTCCATTGTGGTGTATTGTGAAGATTGATGAAAAACATCAATTTTAGAATAAGACTAATGTAACCACATTTAGAAAATAGTCAAGGTGTCTGAATACTTCCCAAAATGCACTGTAATACTTCAGAAGATTTAGGCAAGTTAACTCCTAGTTAGCCGGCTAACCCCTTGAACTGAAGCAGCCCAGGACAAGTAGAGTTGAATAGTAGCAGGTAGGGTGCAATCATCACAGAGTCAGAGGTACAACAACAGCACCTCTACTGTAGACAGGAACCATAGAGCCTAGTTTCAGCAGTCTGTCCAGTCCAATCATCACAGAGTCAGAGGTACAACAACAGCACCTCTACTGTAGACAGGAACCATAGAGCCTAGTTTCAGCAGTCTGTCCAGTCCAATCATCACAGAGTCAGAGGTAAAACAACAGCACCTCTACTGTAGACAGGAACCATAGAGCCTAGTTTCAGCAGTCTGTCCAGTCCAATCATCACAGAGTCAGAGGTAAAACAACAGCACCTCTACTGTAGACAGGAACCATAGAGCCTAGTTTCAGCAGTCTGTCCAGTCCATTCCTCTCGGTCTCTCCTTCATTCAGTGTTTTAAATCGATAACATGACTTCTGAAAAGTAAGCTCACACCAAGCGGGTTGTCTCCTCCCTACTTCCCTCCTCCTGTTCTCCAGTCATCATACCCCAGAGAGATGGGTTCGGACTCGGAGGGACAGTGGCGCTTCTGTCCCCTCCGTCCCTCGCTCTGTCCCCTCCGTCCCTCGCTCTGTCCCCTCCGTCCCTCGCTCTGTCCCCTCCGTCCCTCGCTCTGTCCCCTCCGTCCCTCGCTCTGTCCCCTCCGTCCCTCGCTCTGTCCCCTCCGTCCTCTGTCCCCTCCGTCCCTCGCTCTGTCCCCTCCGTCCCT
This sequence comes from Oncorhynchus tshawytscha, assembly GCF_018296145.1. Lineage (NCBI taxonomy): Eukaryota > Metazoa > Chordata > Actinopteri > Salmoniformes > Salmonidae > Oncorhynchus > Oncorhynchus tshawytscha. The sequence continues at coordinate 59,837 of NW_024609263.1, read as the reverse complement.
CGCTCTGTCCCCTCCGTCCCTCGCTCTGTCCCCTCCGTCCCTCGCTCTGTCCCCTCCGTCCCTCGCTCTGTCCCCTCCGTCCCCTCGCTCTGTCCCCTCCGTCCCTCGCTCTGTCCCCTCCGTCCCTCGCTCTGTCCCCTCCGTCCCTCGCTCTGTCCCCTCCGTCCCTCGTCTGTTCCCTCCGTCCCTCGTCCCCCTCCGTCCCTCGCTCTGTCCCCTCCGTCCCTCGTTCTGTTCCCTCTGTCCCTCGCTCTGTCCGCTCTGTCCCCTCCGTCCCTCGCTCTGTTCCCTCCGTCCCTCGTTCTGTTCCCTCCGTCCCTCGGATTGTCAATCAAGTGTCCACGTGATCCTCTTCACTCCTCCTGCTGCTTTTTAAAGCTGAAGTCACACACCAGCGAGAGGTGATCGGAGGGGTAGCTGTACGACGGAAGCCTGTTGGGGCCAATCTGTTCCTCTGTAGGCATATCCAACACGGCGTCCACACTGAAAGCTTCTCTAGAGTACCAGATATAATCCAATGTGGTGCAACACTCTCCCGTCGGCCGGATCTTCCACGTGGTGTAGGCCGGTTCCGAAAGCCCGTCCCGGCTTAACCGTTTATACGCGGAGTCAAGGATCAACGGTGACGAGGCAAAACGCTGGTAGACGTCCTCGGAAGGCACAGCGTTGAAGTCGCCGCAGACAAGGAGAGGGGTGTCTGGGGCGACGCCGATGGGACCCCCCGGTGATTGGGTGAGGGTGGCGAGGTTCCGGAGAAGGTCGGAACCCTGGGCACTACGGAGACATTCCCAGCCGCTCCGGGCTTTGAGGTGCGTCACGGCAACACACAGCCGCCGGCCTGTCACCCTGCAACGCAGCGTCGTGACGACCGCCACCTGTAGGGAAGACAAATGCATAAAACAGTTAAGGGTTTACGTTCCAGTCTGTATTTTTAACAATCTATACAAACAGTGGCTGTCCAGGAGGAGGGTTGACCTCTAACCTCTCTTGCCTGCTATAAAATAGGATCCTGTCGGAGTCCTTCATTCCTTGAGGTAATCGACGTGCTTGGAGTTTTCATCCTATTAGACGTTGTCAGACCAGTGATTTACTTCAAGGAAGGAAGGACAGTTCAACTGGCATCGTTTTACAAACCTGGTTGGTGGGTGTTAAAAGGGCACACAGCCGGACATTCACACTATCCACCAAGTCCAACCGGGCTTCATCGTAGAACAGAGCACATCCATCCGGACCGTTGTTGCCCTCCACATCCAAACACGGAGACCAGGGCTTGGGGCAGAAGTTGCCGCGGTAACCCAGGCTGGCCAGAATTGGCTGGAAGGTGTCGTAGTAGTGGTCGACTTCCTGTAGACACAGGATGTGAGGTCGGTAGGTGAGGATCTCTTCTAGGATGAGGTATTTACGCTCCGCCCAGTTCAGGGCTTCCAGGGGACAGTTGACGAAACTGTCCATACCTTCACCTAGAGCTGGAGGGAGAGAGAATTCATCTGTCAGTCCATCCATCCATCCATCTCACTGTCCTCGATGCCAATTAATATGAGCAATAATATACCATTTAATATGAGCAATAATATACCATTTAATATGAGCAATAATATACCATTTAATATGAGCAATAATATACCATTTATTAGCCCTGAATGAGCTGAAACATTCATGACTATTTTTGCTAAAGAAAGGCTACAATAAAACACATTTACCTTGAGCCAGTATGTTCCACTGCATAACTCTGATGGTCCTCTGGGTGGCATCGTTGTCCACTTCCTCCCTGTCCACCTCTCCCTCCCCGGGGCAGATGAAGGCTCTGAGGAGGCGAGGAGGCCTGTCCCGTAGAGCCTCCTCACACTCCCTCAGCAGCTCCAGGGGGTGCCCCCCCGGGGGAGAGTGACACCCCTGTGAGGGGGAGGGGTGCTGGGGGTCCTGGTGATGGGCCAGCGGGGTGGTGCTGGTGCTGACTAGGGTCTGGGCCAGGGGGTTGGTAGTGGTGCTGGTGCTGACTAGGGTCTGGGCCAGGGGGGTGGTAGTGGTGCTGGTGCTGACTAGGGTCTGGGCCAGGGGGGTGGTAGTGGTGCTGGTGCTGACTAGGGTCTGGGCCAGGGAGCTGTAGAGTCTACTGGCACCACTGCCCATTGGACAGACTGGAGAGAGACAGAGAGAGGGTGCAGGGAGATGAGTTACAACAATAACATGATATTTCACAGGACACTTTAATCCAATACCAAGTCCCAAACTATTTTAACCACAACTCTCAGTGATCCCCACAACATAGAACCACACAGGGCCAACAAGGGTAGCCCGAGGTTGATTCCATCCCAGAAATAGGTGTCAGTCTCTAGGGAGAAGCCCTGCGAACCCTGGGGCTCACTCCCCACGTGCCTGGTTCCTCACACTAACAGGGCCTAGTGTTGTACTGATCCATGTCTACTGCTGTAGCAACACCAGCGTTTCCCTACACACTGATCTTAGGTCAGTTTTCCCTCCAGCCCTTTATGGTTAAGGATTTGGGAGAGCTGATCCTAGATCTGTGCTTAAGGGTGACATGTATCCTCTCTCTCAATTCAGGGAGGATCCAACTAACCTAATCCCCTTGGTCAATCAGGAGTAAGTTCAAAGGTGAGATTGGGGTTGTTGCCAGGTGAAGGGGTAAAGGTCACCTATTGACTCGTCATTTGACTTGGAACACAGAACATATTGACAACCAAAGGCCTTTTTGTTTTCGCCCCAGAAAGTTTTCTATGAAAAACACTATCTGAATAGGACATCTATGGGTGGACTACCGGAACGGTGTGTGTTTTTCAAAGAAAACTATCTGAATAGGACATCTATGGGTGGACTACCGAACGGTGTGTGTTTTTGCAAGGCAAATTGTGTGGTTCAGTTCATGTGTGGATACAGAAAGACTGCTTGTTAGCTGGTTCTGACTGCCACAGCTGGCTGATGTGCCTTACCTTGTCCTGGGACAACATTAGCTCTGTGTGTGTCTCATCTCTGGTTTCAGTGTATATGTGTGTCTCCTTCCTCCATAGTGTGTGTTCTTTTGGCTCCATTTCGCTCCACTTTCAGTCGGTCAATATGTGTGTGTGTGTGTGTGTACTATTTATTTCTCTGCTGTCAGTTTGTGTGCCAGTTCCTCTTTACTCTCAACTAGTCACATGCACCAGTGACCCTACAGCCCAGTTTGTAGTGTGTGTGTGTGTGTGTGAGCGCATGGACAACAGTATGCTGTGAGATAAACATGACTGTCAGCTGACTGCGTGTTCCTCTTTTTGCCCTCTCTGGACACATGAACCAGTAAGGCTCAGTTTATAAAGGACTACATCTCCCAGTTTATAAAGGACTACATCTCCCAGCTCTCACATGAACCAGTAAGGCTCAGTTTATAAAGGACTACATCTCCCAGCTCTCACATGAACCAGTAAGGCTCAGTTTATAAAGGACTACATCTCCCAGCTCTCACATGAACCAGTAAGGCTCAGTTTATAAAGGACTACATCTCCCAGCTCTCACATGAACCAGTAAGGCTCAGTTTCTAGTAGGATGACATCTCCCACATGAACCAGTAAGGCTCAGTTTATAAAGGACTACATCTCCCAGCAAGGCTCAGTTTCTAGTAGGACGACATCTCCCACATGAACCACTAAGGCTCAGTTTATAAAGGACTACATCTCCCAGCTCTCACATGAACCAGTAAGGCTCAGTTTATAAAGGACTACATCTCCCAGCAAGGCTCAGTTTCTAGTAGGACGACATCTCCCACATGAACCAGTAAGGCTCAGTTTATAAAGGACTACATCTCCCAGCTCTCACATAAACCAGTAATGCTCAGTTTATAAAGGACTACATCTCCCAGCTCTCACATGAACCAGTAAGGCTCAGTTTCTAGTAGGACTACATCTCCCAGCTCTCACATGAACCAGTAAGGCTCAGTTTATAAAGGACTACATCTCCCGGTCTAATGGCAGCTTGTAGTTGGACTACATCTCCCAGCTGTCAGCTCTGTCTAGTCTTCATTGTTTCTAAATTCTAGTTGAACCTCTGATGGCCTTCAGTTGACCTGGATTAGCCTCATCTAGTCCCCTGACTAGATCTAGATCTAGGGTCAGTATGGTTATTAACCTCATGAAGGTAAAAGGTTATGTCAGGCGAAGGGTGATCTGATCCTAGATCTGTGGTTAATGGAAACTCCTGAGTATCTATGAATGGTGACTCAACCCATATAAAAGGGGAAGGGTGATCTGATCCTAGATCTGCGAATGGTGAATCAACCCATATAAAAGTGGAAAGGTGATCTGATCCTAGATCTGTGAATGGTGAATCAACCCATATAAAAGGGGAAGGGTGATCTGATCCTAACTGGTGTTTCGGCTCCCAAGAGGAGCAGTTGTCTAAGGCACTGCATCTCAGTGCTAGAGGTGTCACTACAGACCCTGGTTTGATCCCGGGCTGTATCACAACCGGTCGTGATCGTGAGTCCCATAGGGCAGAGCACAATTGGCCCAGTGTCGTCCGGCTTAAGGGAGGGTTTGGCCGGGGGAGGCTGTCATTGTAAAATAACTTGCCAAGTTAAATAAAGTTAAATAAAAAAGAATGTATGAGTAAATCAAAACCTAAAACTATTAGGTAGGTTACTAAGCAACAAACAGACCTATTGTTGACATTACCACTAAAACCTAATCTCTGTGCCAAGACCAATAGCCATCCAGAAAGAGTCAGTGGCCAGCAGTTTTACTATCTGCTGTTTGTTCTATTGCTGATTCCTGAGGATCTCACACTGGCCCATAGGTCCTGAGGATCTCACACTGGCCCATAGGTCCTGAGGATCTCACACTGGCCCATAGGTCCTGAGGATCTCACACTGGCCCATAGGTCCTGAGGATCTCACACTGGCCCATAGGTCCTGAGGATCTCACACTGGCCCATAGGTCCTGCGGATCTCACACTGGCCCATAGGTCCTGAGGATCTCACACTGGCCCATAGGCCCTGACGATCACATACTGGCCCATATGTCCTGAGGACACACACCACATGTCCCTATCTGTTGCTCTGAGACCAGGACATGGCTGTTTACCAGGGTGTGATGACCAGGTGCATGGTTTGAACCAGAGCTATGGTAACCAGGTCAGACACAGTGATGGGATAAAGGTTTTGCTCTTAAACAAATACTGCACGTCGGTCTACATGTTCAGTGTGTGTGTCGGTCGCTGACTAATGAACCACATGCATCATATGGATATTTTCCAACAGGATCCCTAGTCTCTGACCCCTAGTCTCCGACCCCTAGTCGCTGACTAATGAACCACATGCATCATATGGATATTTTCCAACAGGATCCCTAGTCTCCTAGTCTCCGACCCCTAGTCTCCGACCCCTAGTCTCCGACCCCTAGTCTCCAACGCCTAGTCTAAACACATCTGAATCACTACTGCACCTCGTTCTGAACGAAGTCCCTCCATCTAAATGAATGGCAGCTCTGAAGACTCATCACAGAAAGACAACAGAGTTTACATACAGAGAGATGTCGCTAGCATCCCAGTCCCTTGCTTCACCTTAACAGTGACCAAGACAACTGTGTGCTTCTTAACCAACATAAACACCTCTGTGTTGACCCACTAGGGGCCCTCGCAAAGTCTGACCTTATTGGGTGAAATAGAACACCCCTCCCCCAACAACTCCGCTCTCAACCAAACAAGGATCACACTACAACTGAAGAAAACATCACACTACCCGTTCTACCCAAACATGAGGATATCCACAACAATATGAAGGAGAATTCATCTATTACATGACAACATCCAGTAGCTCAATCAGTTCAATAAACACCAGTGGTCCTTGCAAGTGCAGTGTACTGGTTTTTCCTTTTAATTCACTGTCAGATAATCCCCATCTGCAACAAGTCACCTCAGACGTAAGAGAGCCTTTCCCATTGCCACGACCAATATAAAACTGCTAACACATGAGTTTAATACCGATACCACAGTCATGCTCACCCATAGTTTCCATCAGTCTCTTCCTTCCGTGTGGATCTGACTGACAGTCTTGAGAAAGAACTGTCAGTAAAATGTTGCTCAACTTCTGATAACGGATGATAAACACTTGGTGTCTGGTCTCTCGTCGAGTGTGTGAGAGACGTACTCAGTGTGTTTCTGAGTGAGCTCAATGTTCACTACACCTTATAACCCATAGGGAGGGAGGGAGGGAGGGAGGGAGGGAGAACAGAAAGAGGGAAGGGAGAGAGAGAGAGATTAAGAGGGAGGGCAGCAGTCCATATGAGGCGTCACCACAGATCATGTGCTTGGGGACAGGATATAAAGCTACACAATCTCAACCGCTGATTCACACACTGGGTGCGTTCTTGTATAAACAGACGTAGGGAGGGTTATTTCACCACACAGGGTGTGTGGTTTGGTTCATGATAATAGTGTTTGTGGAATCAATGCCAGTCCTTAGCCAACAGCCACTTCAGCGTCACACACAGTTCCTCAATACGTCCAGAGACAGAACGGTGACATGAGATGTCCACAGACCCGTTGTATCGGCTCATGTTCCTGACCACAGATGACGTAGGAAAAACACATTTATTCAAGCATTTCAGAAATTAAATTTTTCCACTTGATATTGTGTCACTGTCCTATCCTCTCCTATCATGTCTAACTGTCCTATCCTTTCCTATCATGTCTAACTGTCCTATCCTTTCCTATCATGTCTAACTGTCCTATCCTCTCCTATCATGTTTAACTGTCCTATCCTTTCCTATCATGTCTAACTGTCCTATCCTCTCCCATCATGTCTAACTGTCCTATCCTCTCCTATCATGTCTAACTGTCCTATCCTCTCCCATCATGTCTAACTGTCCTATCCTCTCCCATCATGTCTAACTGTCCTATCCTCTCCTATCATGTCCTATCATGTCTAACTGTCCTATCCTCTCCCATCATGTCTAACTGTCCTATCCTCTCCTATCATGTCTAACTGTCCTATCCTCTCCTATCATGTCTAACTGTCCTATCCTCTCCTATCATGTCTAACTGTCCTATCCTCTCCCATCATGTCTAACTGTCCTATCCTCTCCCATCATGTCTAACTGTCCTATCCTCTCCCATCATGTCTAACTGTCCTATCCTCTCCCATCATGTCTAACTGTCCTATCCTCTCCCATCATGTCTAACTGTCCTATCCTCTCCCATCATGTCTAACTGTCCTATCCTCTCCCATCATGTCTAACTGTCCTATCCTCTCCCATCATGTCTAACTGTCCTATCCTCTCCTATCATGTCTAACTGTCCTATCATGTCTAACTGTCCTATCGTGTCTAACTGTCCTATCGTGTCTAACTGTCCTATCCTCTCCTATCATGTCTAACTGTCCTATCCTCTCCTATCATGTCTAACTGTCCTATCGTGTCTAACTGTCATATCCTCTCCTATCATGTCTAACTGTCCTATCCTCTCCTATCATGTCTAACTGTCCTATCCTCTCCTATCATGTCTAACTGTCCTATCCTCTCCTATCGTGTGTAACTGTCCTATCATGTCAAACTGTCCTATTCTATCATGTCTGTCCTATCATGCCCAACTGTCCTATCCTCTCCTATCGTGTGTAACTGTCCTATCATGTCAAACTGTCCTATTCTATCATGTCTGTCCTATCATGCCCAACTGTCCTATCCTCTCCTATCGTGTGTAACTGTCCTATCATGTCCAACTGTCCTATTCTATCATGTCTGTCCTATCATGCCCAACTGTCCTATCCTCTCATATCATGTCTAACTCTCCTATCATGTCTAACTGTCCTATACTCTCCTATCATGTCTAACTGTCCTACCCTCTCATATCATGTCTAACTCTCCTATCATGTCCAACTGTCCTATCCTCTCCTCTCCTATCATGTCCAACTGTCCTATCCTCTCCTATCATAACTGTCCTATCCTCTCCTATCATAACTGTCCTATCCTCTCCTATCATAACTGTCCTATCCTATCATAACTGTCCTATCCTCTCCTATCATAACTGTCCTATCCTCTCCTATCATAACTGTCCTATCCTCTCCTATCATAACTGTCCTATCCTCTCCTATCATAAACTGTCCTATCCTCTCCTATCATACCATAACTGTCCTATCCTCTCCTATCATAACTGTCCTATCCTCTCCTATCATAACAATCCTCTCCTATCATAACTGTCCTATCCTCTCCTATCCTCTCCTATCATAACTGTCCTATCCTCTCCTATCCTCTCCTATCATGTCCTATCCTCTCCTCTCCTATCATGTCCAACTGTCCTATCCTCTCCTATCATAACTGTCCTATCCTCTCCTATCATAACTGTCCTATCCTATCATAACTGTCCTATCCTCTCCTATCATAACTGTCCTATCCTCTCCTATCATAACTGTCCTATCCTCTCCTATCATAACTGTCCTATCCTCTCCTATCCTCTCCTATCATAACTGTCCTATCCTCTCCTATCATAACTGTCCTATCCTCTCCTCTCCTATCATGCCCAACTGTCCTATCCTCTCCTATCATAACTGTCCTATCCTCTCCTATCATAACTGTCCTATCCTCTCCTATCATAACTGTCCTATCCTATCATAACTGTCCTATCCTCTCCTATCATAACTGTCCTATCCTCTCCTATCATAACTGTCCTATCCGCTCCTATCATAACTGTCCTATCCTCTCCTATCCTCTCCTACCATAACTGTCCTATCCTCTCCTATCATAACTGTCCTATCCTCTCCTATCATAACTGTCCTATCCTCTCCTATCATAACTGTCCTATCCTCTCCTATCCTCTCCTATCATAACTGTCCTATCCTCTCCTATCATAACTGTCCTATCCTCTCCTATCATAATTGAGGTATTTACAATTTACACACACTTCTATTGTATTATTGACTGTATGTTTGTTTACTCCATGTGTAACTCTGTGTTGTTGTTTGTGTCCCACTGCTTTGCTTTATCTTGGCCAGGTCACAGTTGTAAATGAGAACTTGTTCTCAACTGGCCTACCTGGTTAAATACAGGTATTTTTATTTTATTTTTATAAAATATTGTTGCCGTTTGAAAATACAATCTACACAGGACCTTCTAAACAGCAGGTTTCGGCTTGCCTGGTGACATCACCAGGCAGTATAAGTTAATAGACCAATAACAAAGAGTTCCATACCTCTCTGCCAATAAAAAGGTAGTATTCAAGTTTGATATCCCTCCCATTAGCCCGCCCCCAATTAGGTCACTCACTCAGAACGCTCCCAGGCAGTCTTAACAATACTCCTGCTTGAGACATTTATTTTAGGAAAAAAACTGTTTGTTTGTTTTTGACCATTTTAATGGAAAACTATTACAGTAAGGAACTTAACTGTTAGCCAGAAAGGATTTGATATTAGAATAATAACAGCTTCATTGGGCCTTTAAGTCCAGGACTAGGGATTGATTTGGGACTGGGAAACCAGTCCAGAGTGTATAGGACTAGGTTTAATATGTGTCTGGGAAACCAGTCCAGAGTGTATAGGACTAGGTTTAATATGTGTCTGGGAAACCAGTCCAGAGTGTATAGGACTAGGTTTAATATGTGTCTGGGAAACCAGCCCAGAGTGTATAGGACTAGGGATTGATTTGGGACTGGGAAACCAGCCCAGAGTGTATAGGACTAGGTTTAATATGTGTCTGGGAAACCAGTCCAGAGTGTATAGGACTAGGTTTAATATGTGTCTGGGAAACCAGCCCAGAGTGTATAGGACTAGGGATTGATTTGGGACTGGGAAACCAGCCCAGAGTGTATAGGACTAGGTTTAATATGTGTCTGGGAAACCAGCCCAGAGTGTATAGGACTAGAGATTGATTTGGGACTGGGAAACCAGCCCAGAGTGTATAGGACTAGGGATTGATTTGGGACTGGGAAACCAGCCCAGAGTGTACAGGACTAGGGATTGATTTGGGACTGGGAAACCAGCCCAGAGTGTATAGGACTAGGTTTAATATGTGTCTGGGAAACCAGCCCAGAGTGTACAGGACTAGGGATTGATTTGGGACTGGGAAACCAGCCCAGAGTGTACAGGACTAGGATTGATTTGGGACTGGGAAACCAGCCCAGAGTGTACAGGACTAGGGATTGATTTGGGACTGGGAAACCAGCCCAGAGTGTATAGGACTAGGTTTAATATGTGTCTGGGAAACCAGCCCAGAGTGTATAGGACTAGGGATTGATTTGGGACTGGGAAACCAGCCCAGAGTGTATAGGACTAGGGATTGATTTGGGACTGGGAAACCAGCCCAGAGTGTATAGGACTAGGGATTGATTTGGGACTGGGAAACCAGCCCAGAGTGTATAGGACTAGGGATTGATTTGGGACTGGGAAACCAGCCCAGAGTGTATAGGACTAGGGATTGATTTGGGACTGGGAAACCAGCCCAGAGTGTATAGGACTAGGGATTGATTTGGGACTGGGAAACCAGCCCAGAGTGTATAGGACTAGGTTTAATATGTGTCTGGGAAACCAGCCCAGAGTGTATAGGACTAGGTTTAATATGTGTCTGGGAAACCAGCCCAGAGTGTATAGGACTAGGTTTAATATGTGTCTGGGAAACCAGCCCAGAGTGTATAGGACTGGGATTGATTTGGGACTGGGAAACCAGCCCAGAGTGTATAGGACTAGGTTTAATATGTGTCTGGGAAACCAGCCCAGAGTGTATAGGACTAGGGATTGATTTGGGACTGGGAAACCAGCCCAGAGTGTATAGGACTAGGGATTGATTTGGGACTGGGAAACCAGCCCAGAGTGTATAGGACTAGGGATTGATTTGGGACTGGGAAACCAGCCCAGAGTGTACAGGACTAGGGATTGATTTGGGACTGGGAAACCAGCCCAGAGTGTACAGGACTAGGGATTGATTTGTCCTATGGGACTGGGAAACCAGCCCAGAGTGTATAGGACTAGGTTTAATATGTGTCTGGGAAACCAGCCCAGAGTGTACAGGACTAGGGATTGATTTGGGACTGGGAAACCAGCCCAGAGTGTACAGGACTAGGGATTGATTTGGGACTGGGAAACCAGCCCAGAGTGTACAGGACTAGGGATTGATTTGGGACTGGGAAACCAGCCCAGAGTGTATAGGACTAGGTTTAATATGTGTCTGGGAAACCAGCCCAGAGTGTATAGGACTAGGGATTGATTTGGGACTGGGAAACCAGCCCAGAGTGTATAGGACTAGGGATTGATTTGGGACTGGGAAACCAGCCCAGAGTGTATAGGACTAGGGATTGATTTGGGACTGGGAAACCAGCCCAGAGTGTATAGGACTAGGGATTGATTTGGGACTGGGAAACCAGCCCAGAGTGTACAGGACTAGGGATTGATTTGGGACTGGGAAACCAGCCCAGAGTGTATAGGACTAGGTTTAATATGTGTCTGGGAAACCAGCCCAGAGTGTATAGGACTAGGTTTAATATGTGTCTGGGAAACCAGCCCAGAGTGTATAGGACTAGGTTTAATATGTGTCTGGGAAACCAGCCCAGAGTGTATAGGACTAGGGATTGATTTGGGACTGGGAAACCAGCCCAGAGTGTATAGGACTAGGTTTAATATGTGTCTGGGAAACCAGCCCAGAGTGTATAGGACTAGGGATTGATTTGGGACTGGGAAACCAGCCCAGAGTGTATAGGACTAGGGATTGATTTGGGACTGGGAAACCAGCCCAGAGTGTATAGGACTAGGGATTGATTTGGGACTGGGAAACCAGCCCAGAGTGTATAGGACTAGGGATTGATTTGGGACTGGGAAACCAGCCCAGAGTGTATAGGACTAGGGATTGATTTGGGACTGGGCAGCTGTGTTCAGGATATGACCAACAACCACATTGACCTACTTCAATGACTGTCTGGATTTTTCATTTGTGTACATGATGTAGTTTTTCAGATGTCATGTGTTAATGGAGAGAAGATCAGAGCAGTAGACAGACAGACACACAGAGAGAGAAGGATAGATCAGAGCAGTAGACAGAGAGAGACAGAGAAGGGCATATCAGAGCAGTAGAGAGACAGACAGACAGGGCATATCAGAGCAGACAGACAGACAGACGGGCATATCAGAGCAGACAGACAGACAGACAGACGGGCATATCAGAGCAGACAGACAGACAGACAGACGGGCATATCAGAGCAGACAGACAGACGGGCATATCAGAGCAGACAGACAGACAGACAGACAGAAGGGCATATCAGAGCAGACAGACGGTGTGAGAAGGGTACATCAGAGAAGCAGAGGGGATGGAACACACAGTACACTGCCAGGGTGGAAATGTCAATGTGTCACGCATGGATAAAGTGACACTGTCTGAGTGAACATCTCTCTGAGACGGTGTGTGTGCTGTGTGTGTGTGTGTACGGTGTGTGTGTCTGTGAGAGAGAGTACATACCTGTGTGTCCTTCACTCAAATGCCAGACAACTTTCCACTGACTTACCTGCTCATGTCATTTCTATACCACTTGGCCCTAATATTAGAAATTAATAGACCAATTAACTTGTGTGTATATATATATATATATATACACACACACACACACACACACACACACACACACACAGTTTTTCCACAATTCCTGACATTTAATCCTGTAAAATTCCCTGTCTTAGGTCAATTAGGATCACCACTTTATTTTAAGAATGTGACATGTCAGAATAATAGTAGAGAGAATGATTTATTTCAGCTTTTATTTCTTTCATCACATTCCCAGTGGGTCAGAAGTTTACATACACTCAATTAGTATTTGGTAGTATTGCCTTTAAATTGTTTAACTTGGGTCAAACGTTTTGGGTATCCTTCCACAAGCTCCCCACAATAAGTTGGGTGAATTTTGGCCCATTCCTCCTGACAGAGCTGGTGTAACTGAGTCAGGTTTGTAGGCCTCCTTTCTCGCACATGCTTTTTCCATTCTGCCCACATATTTTCGATAGGATTGAGGTCAGGGCTTTGTGATGGCCAATCCAATACATCGACTTTGATGTCCTTAATTAAGCCATTTTGCCACAACTTTGGAAGTGTGGTCATTGTCCATTTGGAAGACCCATTTGCGACCAAGCTTTAACTTCCTGACTTATGTCTTGAGATGTTGCTTCAATATATCCACATAATTTTCCTACCTCATGATGCCAACTATTTTGTGAGGTGCACCAGTCCCTCCTGCAGCAGCACCCCCACAACATGATGATGCCACCCCCACAACATGATGATGCCACCCCCGTGCTTCACGGTTGGGATGGTTTTCAGCTTGCAAGAATCCCCTTTTTCCTCTAGTTATAACTAGACCCATCTAACTAGACTACACCCAGATATAACTAGACCCATCTAACTAGACTACACCCAGATATAACTAGACCCATCTATACCACTAGGACCTAGATGTAACTAGACTACACCCATCTATACCACTAGACATAACTAAACTACACCCATCTATACCACTAGGACCTAGATATAACTAGACTACACCCATCTATACCACTAGGACCTAGATATAAATAGACTACACCCATCTATAGCACTAGACTACACTCATCTATATGACTAGACTACACCACTAGACCCATCTAACTAGACTACACCCATCTATATAACTAGGCCCTAGATATAACTAGACTACACCCATCTATACCACTAGACCCATCTATACCACCCATCTATACCACTAGGACCTAGATATAACTCGACTTCACCCATCTATACCACATGTATACCACTAGGCCCTAGATATAACTAGGCTACACCCATCTATACAACTAGGACCTAGATATAACTAGACTACACCCATCTATACCACTAGGACCTAGATATAACTAGACTACACCCATCTATACCACTAGACTACACCCATCTATACAACTAGACTACACCACTAGACCCATCTGACTACACCCATCTATATAACTAGGCCCTAGATATAACTAGACTACACCCATCTATACCACTAGACTACACCACTAGACCATCTAACTAGACTACACCCATCTATGCCACTAGACTACACCCATCTATACAACTAGGCCCTATATATAACTAGACTACACCCATCTATACCACTAGACTACACCCATCTATACAACTAGACTACACCACTAGACCCATCTGACTACACCCATCTATATAACTAGGCCCTAGATATAACTAGACTACACCCATCTATACCACTAGACTACACCCATCTATACAACTAGACTACACCACTAGACCCATCTGACTACACCCATCTATATAACTAGGCCCTAGATATAACTAGACTACACCCATCTATACCACTAGACCCATCTAACTAGACTACACCCATCTATACAACACCACTAGACCCATCTAACTAGACTACACCCATCTATACAACTAGGCCCTAGATATAAATACACCCATCTATACCACTAGACCCTAGTTATAGCTAGACTAGACCCATCTATACCACTAGGCCCTAGATATAAATACACCCATCTATACCACTAGACCCTAGTTATAGCTAGACTAGACCCATTTATACCACTAGACCCTAGATACAGTGCCTTGCGAAAGTATTCAGCCCCCTTGAACTTTGCGACCTTTTGCCACATTTCAGGCTTCAAACATAAAGATATAAAACTGTATTTTTTTGTGAAGAATCAACAACAAGTGGGACACAATCATGAAGTGGAATGACATGTATTGGATATTTCAAACTTTTTTAACAAATCAATAACTGAAAAATTGGGCGTGCAAAATTATTCAGCCCCTTTACTTTCAGTGCAGCAAACTCTCTCCAGAAGTTCAGTGAGGATCTCTGAATGATCCAATGTTGACCTAAATGACTAATGATGATAAATACAATCCACCTGTGTGTAATCAAGTGTCCGTATAAATGCACCTGCACTGTGATAGTCTCAGAGGTCCGTTAAAAGCACAGAGCGCATCATGAAGAACAAGGAACACACCAGGCAGGTCCGAGATACTGTTGTGAAGAAGTTTAAAGCCGGATTTGGATACAAAAAGATTTCCCAAGCTTTAAACATCCCAAGGAGCACTGTGCAAGCGATAATATTGAAATGGAAGGAGTATCAGACCACTGCAAATCTACCAAGACCTGGCCGTCCCTCTAAACTTTCAGCTCATACAAGGAGAAGACTGATCAGAGATGCAGCCAAGAGGCCCATGATCACTCTGGATGAACTGCAGAGATCTACAGCTGAGGTGGGACACTCTGTCCATAGGACAACAATCAGTCGTATATTGCACAAATCTGGCCTTTATGGAAGAGTGGCAAGAAGAAAGCCATTTCTTAAAGATATCCATAAAAAGTGTCATTTACAGTTTGCCACAAGCCACCTGGGAGACACACCAAACATGTGGAAGAAGGTGCTCTGGTCAGATGAAACCAAAATTGAACATTTTGGCAACAATGCAAAACGTTATGTTTGGCGTAAAAGCAACACAGCTCATCACCCTGAACACACCATCCCCACTGTCAAACATGGTGGTGGCAGCATCATGGTTTGGGCCTGCTTTTCTTCAGCAGGGACAGGGAAGATGGTTAAAATTGATGGGAAGATGGATGGAGCCAAATACAGGACCATTCTGGAAGAAAACCTGATGGAGTCTGCAAAAGACCTGAGACTGGGACGGAGATTTGTCTTCCAACAAGACAATGATCCAAAACATAAAGCAAAATCTACAATGGAATGGTTCAAAAATAAACATATCCAGGTGTTAGAATGGCCAAGTCCAGACCTGAATCCAATCGAGAATCTGTGGAAAGAACTGAAAATTGCTGTTCACAAATGCTCTCCATCCAACCTCACTGAGCTCGAGCTGTTTTTCAAGGAGGAATGGGAAAAAATGTCAGTCTCTCGATGTGCAAAACTGATAGAGACATACCCCAAGCGACTTACAGCTGTAATCGCAGCAAAAGGTGGCGCTACAAAGTATTAACTTAAGGTGGCTGAATATTTTTGCACGCCCAATTTTTCAGTTTTTGATTTGTTAAAAATTTTGAAATATCCAATAAATGTCGTTCCACTTCATGATTGTGTCCCACTTGTTGTTCATTCTTCACAAAAAAATACAGTTTTATATCTTTATGTTTGAAGCCTGAAATGTGGCAAAAGGTCGCAAAGTTCAAGGGGGCCGAATACTTTCGCAAGGCACTGTATAACTAGACTAGACCCATCTATACCACTAGGCCCTAGATATAGCTAGACTACACCCATCTATACCACTAGACTAGAACCATCTATACCACTAGACTAGACCCATCTATACCACTAGACTAGACCCATCTATACCACTAGACTAGACCCATCTATACCACTAGGCCCTAGATATAAATACACCCATCTATACCACTAGACCCTAGTTATAGCTAGACTAGACCCATTTATACCACTAGACCCTAGTTATAGCTAGACTAGACCCATTTATACCACTAGACCCTAGTTATAGCTAGACTAGACCCTTAGGACCAAACATTGGCTGGCTATATAAATGATGGTTAACACTGATACTGCTTGACTGCCCACACAGAACTCAATGTTTTTTGTAATGACACGTGACGTGAGAGATACCCAACAGTTCCCAAAGCCACTCTACAATCATACAACCTAGAGGTCGTAGCAGGTCCGTCCATCTCACACCAGGTCTCATCCCTACAGAGAACGGGAAGTCATTTTAAGAAGGATGTCTTAGCTGTTCCATCCATTGTCTACAAAACATTCCGGCTACGCTGTAGAATTCCAGAATAGAACACCGCTGGGAATGTCTTCTGAAATCAAACACACACCACCATTCTACAATACAGGTTTCCAAAACATAACCTCTACAGATGTATTTAAACACAGCTAATCCTCTACTATATTACACAACAGCTGCCTCAGATACACAGACATGGTGTGCCATCGATTAGTTCTGGTTAAACAGGCCTGGTACTAACTGGGAGGGAACCATATGTTCTGATTACTCAACTGTTACATAGCCCTCGATAAAAGGACCAGAGCCAACAGGTGGCTGGGTGTCAACCCAGTAACGCAGCTAGCAGGTCTCTACTGGAGCACGGTGAGGGACGGGCCCAGTAACCCAGCTAGCAGGTCTCTACTGGAGCACGGTGGGGGACGGGCCCAGTAACCCAGCTAGCAGGTCTCTACTGGAGCACGGTGGGGGACGGGCCCAGTAACCCAGCTAGCAGGTCTCTACTGGAGCACGGTGGGGGACGGGCCCAGTAACCCAGCTAGCAGGTCTCTACTGGAGCACGGTGGGGGACGGGCCCAGTAACCCAGCTAGCAGGTCTCTACTGGAGCACGGTGAGGGACGGGCCCAGTAACCCAGCTAGCAGGTCTCTACTGGAGCACGGTGAGGGACGGGCCCAGTAACCCAGCTAGCAAGTCTCCACTGGAGCACGGTGAGGGACGGGCCCAGTAACCCAGCTAGCAGGTCTCTACTGGAGCACAGTGAGGGATGGGCCCAGTAACCCAGCTCGCAGGTCTCTACTGGGATGGGTATAATTGTGACATTCAAATGGTTTTAATGGTCTCCAAAACCTTTAATTGTAACCTCTGGTCTAGCTGTTCTACAAAAGGGCAAGATCAGCCTCCTACAGCGTTTCCACTGGGTGATCTAGACATCTACCAGATCAGCCTCCTACAGCGTTTCCACTGGGTGATCTAGACATCTACCAGATCAGCCTCCTACAGCGTTTCCACTGGGTGATCTAGACATCTACCAGATCAGCCTCCTACAGCGTTTCCACTGGGTGATCTAGACATCTACCAGATCAGCCTCCTACAGCGTTTCCACTGGGTGATCTAGACATCTACCAGATCAGCCTCCTACAGCGTTTCCACTGGGTGATCTAGACATCTACCCGATCATGGAAGGGATTTGCTCGTGGCTAAAATGATGAAGTTAGTTAGTTAGGTCGGCCACACCATAAAGGGGCAGAGCCAGTTAGTTAGGTCGGCCACACCATAAAGGGGCAGAGCCTACAACAGTGTTGTCACTAATGGGTTCCATCTATCCATCTCTAGAAAACTAAATTAAACGAGGCGGTTTCCCGGACACTGATAAAGCCTAGTCCTGGACTAAAAAGCACGTTCAATTGGGATTCTCTAATGAGCTTGCTTTTTAATCCAACGCATAATTACTATCCAGGAAACCACCCCCAAGGGTTTTGTCAGAGTTCTGCCATGAACAGACACAGGTCTGAAAGAGTCTGGTACCAACACGCAGGCCTACACTTCTTAGGAAAGTGTAGGAGCACAGTGAGGGAAAGTGTAGGGCAACAAGTTTGTTAAAGGCCCAGTGCAGTTTGTCGAAGGCCCCAGTGCAGTTTGTTGAAGGCCCCAGTGCAGTTTGTTAAAGGCCCCAGTGCAGTTTGTTAAAGGCCCCAGTGCAGTTTGTTAAAGGCCCCAGTGCAGTTTGAAGCTAGGGGGCACTATTTTTATGTTTGGAAAAATAACATTCCCAAAGTAAATGGCCTATTTCTCAGGACCAGATGCTAGAATGTGCATATAATATAATCGACAGATTAGGATAGGAAACACTCTAAAGTTTCAAAAACTGACAATTTTGTTTGTGAGTTAAACAGAACTGATATTGCAGGCTAAAACCTGAGGAAAATCCAATCAGGAAGTGCCCCTGTTTTTGAAACCTCTCTTGTTCTTATGCATCCCTATTGCCCATTTAAAGGGATATCAACCAGATTCCTTTTTCTATGGCTTCCCTAAGGTGTCAACAGCCTTTAGACAAAGTTTCAGGCTTTTATTTTGAAGAATGAGCGTGAACGACCACATTGCGTAAGTGGATAGGTGGGGGCTCTCAGAGTGAGTTGTGCGCAAAAGAGAAAGGCGGCCATTGTTACTCCCGGTCCTAGTGAAAAGCCAACTGTCCCGGTTGATATATTATCGAATAGATATTTGAAAAACACCCTGAGGATTGATTATAAAAAACATTTGACATGTTTCTGTGGACATTATGGATATAGTTTGAATTTCAGTCTGCGTTGTCGTGACCGCTCTTTCCAGTGAATTCCTGGGCATAACGCACTAAACTAATGGAGGTATTTGGATATAAAAAATATCTTTATGGAACAAAAGGAACATTTGCTGTCTAACTGGGAGTCTCGTGAGTGAAAACATCTGAAGAGCATCAAAGGTAAACGATTAATTTGATTGCTTTTCTGATTTGTGACCAAGTTACCTGATGCTAAGTGTACTTATTGTTTTGTCGAGCGATCGATAAACTTACAAACGCTTGTATTGCTTTCGCTGTAAAGCATCATTTCAAAATCTGAGACGACAGGTGGATTAACAAAAGGCTGAACTGTGTTTCGCAATATTGCACTTGTGATTTCATGAATATTTTCTGGTAATATTATTTGACTGTGGCGCTATGCTATTCAGCGTTGCTGATGACAATTATCCCGATCCGGGATGGGTGGTTCAGAGAGGTTTTAAACCAATTGAGAATATGTGGTATGACTTAAAGATTGTTGTACACGAGCGGAACCCATCCAACTTGAAGGAGCTGGAGCAGTTTTGCCTTGAAGAATGGACAGAAATCCCAGTGGCTTGATGTGCCAAGCTTATAGAGACATACCCCAAGAGACTGTCAGCTGTAATGGCTGTAAAAGGAGGCTCTACAGAGTATTGACTTTGGGGGGGGCACGCTCCAGTTCAGTTTTGACTTATTTCTTTCACAAAAAATATTTTGTATCTTCAAAGTGGTAGGCATGTTGTGTAAATCAAAGTGATTTTACAACCCTCCCCCAAAATCTATTTTAATTCCAGGTTATAAGGCAACAAAATAGGAAAAATGTCAAGGGGGTGAATACTTTGACAAACCACTGTACATCAAACAACATACAACAATCTTACCCACAAGCCCCAGAGAGAGAGAGAGAGAATAAAACAGTTTGCTTGAGAGTAGTGTTATTACATAACTGTTCCAGAGCCGTGAAAAAGATCGAGAAAATGAAAGAGAGTTGAGCAACGGACCAACAGTAGAAGAGGTTCAACTTCAAAAACATGGTTAGAATCCTGGTAGACAGGCTACTGTTGAAACCTTCTTTAAAACATGGTTAGAATCCTGGTAGACAGGCTACTGTTGAAACCTTCTTTAAAACATGGTTAGAATCCTGGTAGACAGGCTACTGTTGAAACGTTCTTTAAAACATGGTTAGAATCCTGGTAGACAGGCTACTGTAAAACATGGTTAGAATCCTGGTAGACAGGCTACTGTTGAAACGTTCTTTAACACAACATGGTTAGAATCCTGGTAGACAGGCTACTGTTGAAACCTTCTTTAAAACATGGTTAGAATCCTGGTAGACAGGCTACTGTTGAAACCTTCTTTAAAACATGGTTAGAATCCTGGTAGACAGGCTACTGTTGAAACGTTCTTTAAAACATGGTTAGAATCCTGGTAGACAGGCTACTGTAAAACATGGTTAGAATCCTGGTAGACAGGCTACTGTTGAAACCTTCTTTACACATGGTTAGAATCCTGGTAGACAGGCTACTGTTGAAACCTTCTTTAAAACATGGTTAGAATCCTGGTAGACAGGCTACTGTAAAACATGGTTAGAATCCTGGTAGACAGGCTACTGTTGAAACGTTAACTTACCAGACTGGAGCTATCGTATCCTCAGCAGATTCACTGTGTGTGCGTTTCTTACTCCTGCCGTGCTGTGTGTGTCCAGTATGTGTGTGTAACCGTGTGGAGAAGCGTGGTAGCGCTGTGCTTTTCAACAGCTGCACTACAAGGTCATTGGAATGAGTCAGTGTGAAAACATGGGTTCTACTGTCACCTACTGGTGAACTGGAGAAACAGCAGCTATGTAAATGACGTTCAGGTATGTTGGCGCAGGGCCAGAGCAAAAGCCTCCACACGCAAAGGTGAGATAGAGAACCAGGGGTAGCCTTTTCAAATCAGAGGCTGTGCTGGATGGATGTCTGCTGTTTCTCCTTCTCTAACATACCTGACCCAAATCTATGAACCCAGCTCCTGGTGTTAGAGTAGGGCTGGAGCAAAAGCCTGCAGTTGCCGTGTGAAAGGCGGAGGAGAGCCTTTGGAGTAATGCAAGCGCTCTGGGGGTTAAATGATTGGAATGACGTTTGGAAGTTGTGGAACAAACATGCACATTCCCAACTTGCATACATGGAGGCATTTAGGTATATATAATATTCTTATAGTTTAAACGAGATTACCTCTGATACAATACCACTGGACATGAATCATAACTTTTAGAGTGTTGTCAGCCCAAAGAAATGTTACCAGCTTCGCTTCTCTCAACAGCGCAATTAACTATATTGTAGTGACATAAACCCAACACTTAACGACCTCGTCAAGAGGTTTGGACCTCTTTGCGTAACGGGTTTTGATTTGACCCGATTTCGAGTCCCAATCGGGGCCACCCCCCGAATTTGCTAAGATATCTAAGTTACATCTTTACAAGATGCCCATCTTGAAATCAGTAATAGAACATTTCAAACTTTAGCATTAAGTCTTGGATCGATAAGAATAGAGACACCATGTTTCTGACTCGTTGAGTGATTGTACTGTACCATTGTTACAAAACCAACTCACCGGTTCCGGAACCTGCGAAGCGTTCCTGCCTTGTTTGGATCGCATGTTTTTCCGTTTATTGTTACGATTATCGATGTTTGTCTCCGAATAATCAGGAGAACCGGCCCGTGAATTCAGCAACCCCGGGTTCATCACGAGCATGCCGTGGTTGGACGCACAGAAAGCCGGTAACTCTTTAGGCAGCGTCAGTAGACTACTTGACAGTCGTGACGCCGCAGGACTTTGATGATACATGGCGATTGCAGCGTTTGCCGGTGGCGGTTCCGTCTCTTTTTCACCGGGGCTTTGCCCACCTGTGGGGTAATCACTGTTCATCTCCCCGTGTGCGTGCATGTCGCGGATCGGATTACCGGCTAAAAGATATTCAAACACGATGTTAACTTCTCTTTAGTAGTCTTGAGCCTTATGAGATTGGGCAAAAGGCGACACCTAATAATGTCTCCAGCTTCAGAAAAAGGACACTTCCCGTCACCCTTTCGTAACTAGGGACTCCGCTTCTCCTTTCATAATAACAGTAAGGCCTGCCAAGCAGGTTTGGGTGTCACTTAGTACAGAGGTTCTGTAACCACTTCTGATTCTGAAAGAAAAAACTATTCTGAAAGTAACATTACTCTTTACACTGGCAACCATATACAACGCATATCGTGGTACTTGTGAAAAGTACAGGAATACAATTACATTTTAAAATCCCTAAAAATAAAATACTGCAAGGGTTTTAGTTTAATTTGCTTCCGCCTTGATCACACCGACAGTGTTAGGCATTATTTAGTACACCGTAAGTACCTTCGTGTCCAATGGAACGTTGCGTTTGCCCTGCAGTGCGTTCTTTTTTGCGCGCGGTGACGTATGCGTGAAACTGTATGCGTAGACGGCTTGACAGAAATGGTAGCAGAAGGTGAAGGTTGAACTTTTGTTGCACACATATCCAGATGATGCTTCGTACTATTTTGCGCTCAGTGTGATCAAGGCGTTAGTCCTCTATCGCAGGGTTTCTGAACTCGGTCCTTTGGGTCCCCTCCTTGGTGCACGTTTTGGGGGTTTTCCCCAGCAATACACAACTGATTCAAATAACCAACTCATCATCAAGCTTTAATCATTTGAATCGGCTGTGTAGTGCTGGGAAAAAAACTAAACGTGCACCCAGGGGGAAACCTTACTCTATTGGGTACACAGCCTCCTCTAGTTTACTACCCCTAGCTGTGTGTTTCATCACCCTTGTGCTCCAACACAGCCTCCTCTCCTTCTGGTTTACTACCTCTACCTGTGTGTTTTATCACCCTTGTGCTCCAATACATTCTCCTCTCCCTAGTTTACTACCTCTAGCTGTGTGTTTAATCACCCTTGTGCTCCAATACATTCTCCTCTCCCTAGTTTACTACCTCTACCTGTGTGTTTAATCACCCTTGTGCTCCAACACAGCCTCCTCTCCCTAGTTTACTACCTCTACCTGTGTGTTTAATCACCCTTGTGCTCCAACACAGCCTCCTCTCCCTAGTTTACTACCTCTAGCTGTGTGTTTTATCACCCTTGTGCTCCAACACAGCCTCCTCTCCCTCTGGTTTACTACCTGTATGTTTCATCACTCTCGTGCTCCAACACAGCCTCCTCTCCCTCTGGTTTACTACCTCTAGCTGCATGTTTCATCACCCTTGTGCTCCAACACAGCCACCCCTCCCTCTGGTTTACTACCTCTACCTGCATGTTTCATTACCCTCGTGCTCCAACACAGCCTCCTCTCCCTCTGGTTTACGACCTCTACCTGTATGTTTCATCACCCTTGTGTTTCATAAAGCACCTAGCATCCCAAATGGCACCATGTTCCCTTTATAGCACAGGAGGTTGGTGGCATCTTAGTTGGGGGTAGACAGGCTCGTGGTAATGCTATAAAACACATGGTTTCTACGTGTTTGATGCCATTCCATTCTCTCCCAGACACTATTATGAGCCGTCCTCCCCTCAGCAGCCTCCACTGATATAGGACTTTACTTCTGACCAGACTATTAGGCAATAGGGTGCCAATTGGGACATCCTATGATCCACAAGTAAACACACAGAACAGTTTTCCCGGGCCAGGATCCAGTATTAAACCATGACCCAAGGACAATCAGCCTGGACCGACGGGCCAGGATCCAGTATTAAAGCATGACCCAAGGGAAATCAGCAAGGACCGACAGTCAAGCTACTGTGTGTTTGTTTACTGTGAGGAGTTAGAGGAGGAAGAGAGGAAGCAGAGGAGGAAGAGAGGAGGCAGAGGAGGAAGAGAGGAGGAAGAGAGGAGGAGGCAGAGGAGGAAGAGAGGAGGCAGTTAGAGGAGGAAGAGAGGAGGCAGAGGAGGAAGAGAGGAAGTGGAGGAAGAGAGGAGATGGAGGAGGAAGAGAGGAAGTGGAGGAGGAAGAGAGGAGGCAGAGGAGGAAGAGAGGAAGTGGAGGAAGAGAGGAGACGGAGGAGGAAGAGAGGAAGTGGAGGAGGAAGAGAGGAAGAGGAGGAAGAGAGGAGGCGGAGGAGGAAGAGAGGAAGTGGAGGAGGAAGAGAGGAGGCAGAGGAGGAAGAGAGGAGGCAGAGGAGGAAGAGAGGAAGCAGAGGAGGAAGAGAGGCAGAGGAGGAAGAGAGGAGGCAGAGGAGGAAGAGAGGAGGCAGAGGAGGAAGAGAGGAAGCAGAGGAGGAAGAGAGGAGGCAGAGGAGGAAGAGAGGAGGCAGAGGAGGAAGAGAGGAGGCAGAGGAGGAAGAGAGAGAGGCAGAGGAGGAGGAAGAGAGGAAGGGAGGAAGGAAGAGAGGAGAGGAGGCAGAGGAGGAAGAGAGGAGGCAGAGGAGGAAGAGAGGAGTGGAGGAGGAAAGAGGCAGAGGAGGAAGAGAGGAAGTGGAGGAGGAAGAGAGGAGGCAGAGGAGGAAGAGAGGAAGTGGAGGAAGAGACGAGACGGAGGAGGAAGAGAGGAAGTGGAGGAGGAAGAGAGGAGGCAGAGGAGGAAAGGAGGAGAAGGAGGAGGAAGAGAGGAAGTGGAGGAAGAGAGGAGACGGAGGAGGAAGAGAGGAAGTGGAAGAAGAGAGGAAGTGGAGGAGGAAGAGAGGAAGTGGAGGAAGTAGAGAGGAGATGGAGGAGGAGGAAGAGAGGAAGTGGAGGAGGAAGAGAGGCTAGAAGAGGAGCAGAAGGGGAAGACATTAGAGCTCAGAACATTCTGTTCTTTTCCACTTTCATCTAGACAGACTACTGCATGTTGACCTGTGTCCTCTAGACAGACTACTGCATGTTGACCTGTGTCCTCCAGACAGACTACTGCATGTTGACCTGTGTCCTCCAGACAGACTACTGCATGTTGACCTGTGTCCTCCAGACAGACTACTGCATGTTGACCTGTGTCCTCTAGACAGACTACTGCATGTTGACCTGTGTCCTCCAGACAGACTACTGCATGTTGACCTGTGTCCTCCAGACAGACTACTGCATGTTGACCTGTGTCCTCCAGACAGACTACTGCATGTTGACCTGTGTCCTCTAGACAGACTACTGCATGTTGACCTGTGTCCTCTAGACAGACTACTGCATGTTGACCTGTGTCCTCTAGACAGACTACTGCATGTTGACCTGTGTCCTCCAGACAGACTACTGCATGTTGACCTGTGTCCTCTAGACAGACTACTGCATGTTGACCTGTGTCCTCTAGACAGACTACTGCATGTTGACCTGTGTCCTCTAGACAGACTACTGCATGTTGACCTGTGTCCTCTAGACAGACTACTGCATGTTGACCTGTGTCCTCTAGACAGACTACTGCATGTTGACCTGTGTCCTCTAGACAGACTACTGCATGTTGACCTGTGTCCTCTAGACAGACTACTGCATGTTGACCTGTGTCCTCTAGACAGACTACTGCATGTTGACCTGTGTCCTCTAGACAGACTACTGCATGTTGACCTGTGTCCTCTAGACAGACTACTGCATGTTGACCTGTGTCCTCTAGACAGACTACTGCATGTTGACCTGTGTCCTCCAGACAGACTACTGCATGTTGACCTGTGTCCTCTAGACAGACTACTGCATGTTGACCTGTGTCCTCTAGACAGACTACTGCATGTTGACCTGTGTCCTCTAGACAGACTACTGCATGTTGACCTGTGTCCTCTAGACAGACTACTGCATGTTGACCTGTGTCCTCTAGACAGACTACTGCATGTTGACCTGTGTCCTCTAGACAGACTACTGCATGTTGACCTG
Organism: Oncorhynchus tshawytscha; assembly: GCF_018296145.1. Taxonomy (NCBI): domain Eukaryota; kingdom Metazoa; phylum Chordata; class Actinopteri; order Salmoniformes; family Salmonidae; genus Oncorhynchus; species Oncorhynchus tshawytscha. Next base: position 34,040 of record NW_024609263.1, on the reverse strand, counting down.
TGTCCTCTAGACAGACTACTGCATGTTGACCTGTGTCCTCTAGACAGACTACTGCATGTTGACCTGTGTCCTCTAGACAGACTACTGCATGTTGACCTGTGTCCTCTAGACAGACTACTGCTGTTGACCTGTGTCCTCTAGACAGACTACTGCATGTTGACCTGTGTCCTCTAGACAGACTACTGCATGTTGACCTGTGTCCTCTAGACAGACTACTGCATGTTGACCTGTGTCCTCTAGACAGACTACTGCATGTTGACCTGTGTCCTCCAGACAGACTACTGCATGTTGACCTGTGTCCTCCAGACAGACTACTGCATGTTGACCTGTGTCCTCTAGACAGACTACTGCATGTTGACCTGTGTCCTCTAGACAGACTACTGCATGTTGACCTGTGTCCTCTAGACAGACTACTGCATGTTGACCTGTGTCCTCCAGACAGACTACTGCATGTTGACCTGTGTCCTCCAGACAGACTACTGCATGTTGACCTGTGTCCTCTAGACAGACTACTGCATGTTGACCTGTGTCCTCTAGACAGACTACTGCATGTTGACCTGTGTCCTCTAGACAGACTACTGCATGTTGACCTGTGTCCTCCAGACAGACTACTGCATGTTGACCTGTGTCCTCCAGACAGACTACTGCATGTTGACCTGTGTCCTCTAGACAGACTACTGCATGTTGACCTGTGTCCTCTAGACAGACTACTGCATGTTGACCTGTGTCCTCTAGACAGACTACTGCATGTTGACCTGTGTCCTCCAGACAGACTACTGCATGTTGACCTGTGTCCTCTAGACAGACTACTGCATGTTGACCTGTGTCCTCTAGACAGACTACTGCATGTTGACCTGTGTCCTAGACAGACTACTGCATGTTGACCTGTGTCCTCTAGACAGACTACTGCATGTTGACCTGTGTCCTCTAGACAGACTACTGCATGTTGACCTGTGTCCTCTAGACAGACTACTGCATGTTGACCTGTGTCCTCTAGACAGACTACTGCATGTTGACCTGTGTCCTCTAGACAGACTACTGCATGTTGACCTGTGTCCTCTAGACAGACTACTGCATGTTGACCTGTGTCCTCTAGACAGACTACTGCATGTGACCTGTGTCCTCTAGACAGACTACTGCATGTTGACCTGTGTCCTCCAGACAGACTACTGCATGTTGACCTGTGTCCTCTAGACAGACTACTGCATGTTGACCTGTGTCCTCTAGACAGACTACTGCATGTTGACCTGTGTCCTCTAGACAGACTACTGCATGTTGACCTGTGTCCTCTAGACAGACTACTGCATGTTGACCTGTGTCCTCCAGACAGACTACTGCATGTTGACCTGTGTCCTCTAGACAGACTACTGCATGTTGACCTGTGTCCTCTAGACAGACTACTGCATGTTGACCTGTGTCCTCTAGACAGACTACTGCATGTTGACCTGTGTCCTCTAGACAGACTACTGCATGTTGACCTGTGTCCTCTAGACAGACTACTGCATGTTGACCTGTGTCCTCTAGACAGACTACTGCATGTTGACCTGTGTCCTCTAGACAGACTACTGCATGTTGACCTGTGTCCTCCAGACAGACTACTGCATGTTGACCTGTGTCCTCTAGACAGACTACTGCATGTTGACCTGTGTCCTCTAGACAGACTACTGCATGTTGACCTGTGTCCTCTAGACAGACTACTGCATGTTGACCTGTGTCCTCTAGACAGACTACTGCATGTTGACCTGTGTCCTCCAGACAGACTACTGCATGTTGACCTGTGTCCTCTAGACAGACTACTGCATGTTGACCTGTGTCCTCTAGACAGACTACTGCATGTTGACCTGTGTCCTCTAGACAGACTACTGCATGTTGACCTGTGTCCTCTAGACAGACTACTGCATGTTGACCTGTGTCCTCTAGACAGACTACTGCATGTTGACCTGTGTCCTCTAGACAGACTACTGCATGTTGACCTGTGTCCTCTAGACAGACTACTGCATGTTGACCTGTGTCCTCTAGACAGACTACTGCATGTTGACCTGTGTCCTCTAGACAGACTACTGCATGTTGACCTGTGTCCTCTAGACAGACTACTGCATGTTGACCTGTGTCCTCCAGACAGACTACTGCATGTTGACCTGTTTATCCTCTAGACAGACTACTGCATGTTGACCTGTGTCCTCTAGACAGACTACTGCATGTTGACCTGTGTCCTCTAGACAGACTACTGCATGTTGACCTGTATCCTCTAGACAGACTACTGCATGTTGACCTGACAGACTGCATGTTGACCTGTGTCCTCCAGACAGACTACTGCATGTTGACCTGTGTTGACCTGTGTCCTCTAGACAGACTACTGCATGTTGACCTGTGTCCTCTAGACAGACTACTGCATGTTGACCTGTGTCCTCTAGACAGACTACTGCATGTTGACCTGTGTCCTCTAGACAGACTACTGCATGTTGACCTGTGTCCTCCAGACAGACTACTGCATGTTGACCTGCATGTTGACCTGTGTCCTCTAGACAGACTACTGCATGTTGACCTGTGTCCTCTAGACAGACTACTGCATGTTGACCTGTGTCCTCCAGACAGACTACTGCATGTTGACCTGTGTCCTCTAGACAGACTACTGCATGTTGACCTGTGTCCTCTAGACAGACTACTGCATGTTGACCTGTGTCCTCTAGACAGACTACTGCATGTTGACCTGTGTCCTCTAGACAGACTACTGCATGTTGACCTGTGTCCTCTAGACAGACTACTGCATGTTGACCTGTGTCCTCTAGACAGACTACTGCATGTTGACCTGTGTCCTCTAGACAGACTACTGCATGTTGACCTGTGTCCTCTAGACAGACTACTGCATGTTGACCTGTGTCCTCCAGACAGACTACTGCATGTTGACCTGTGTCCTCTAGACAGACTACTGCATGTTGACCTGTGTCCTCTAGACAGACTACTGCATGTTGACCTGTGTCCTCTAGACAGACTACTGCATGTTGACCTGTGTCCTCTAGACAGACTACTGCATGTTGACCTGTGTCCTCTAGACAGACTACTGCATGTTGACCTGTGTCCTCCAGACAGACTACTGCATGTTGACCTGTGTCCTCTAGACAGACTACTGCATGTTGACCTGTGTCCTCCAGACAGACTATTGCATGTTGACCTGTGTCCTCTAGTTAGACTACTGCATGTTGACCTGTATCCTCTAGACAGACTACTGCATGTTGACCTGTGTATCCTCCAGACAGACTACTGCATGTTGACCTGTGTCCTCCAGACAGACTACTGCATGTTGACCTGTGTCCTCTAGACAGACTACTGCATGTTGACCTGTGTCCTCTAGACAGACTACTGCATGTTGACCTGTGTCCTCTAGACAGACTACTGCATGTTGACCTGTGTCCTCTAGACAGACTACTGCATGTTGACCTGTGTCCTCTAGACAGACTACTGCATGTTGACCTGTGTCCTCTAGACAGACTACTGCATGTTGACCTGTGTCCTCCAGACAGACTACTGCATGTTGACCTGTGTCCTCTAGACAGACTACTGCATGTTGACCTGTGTCCTCTAGACAGACTACTGCATGTTGACCTGTGTCCTCTAGACAGACTACTGCATGTTGACCTGTGTCCTCTAGACAGACTACTGCATGTTGACCTGTGTCCTCTAGACAGACTACTGCATGTTGACCTGTGTCCTCTAGACAGACTACTGCATGTTGACCTGTGTCCTCTAGACAGACTACTGCATGTTGACCTGTGTCCTCTAGACAGACTACTGCATGTTGACCTGTGTCCTCTAGACAGACTACTGCATGTTGACCTGTGTCCTCTAGACAGACTACTGCATGTTGACCTGTGTCCTCCAGACAGACTACTGCATGTTGACCTGTGTATCCTCTAGACAGACTACTGCATGTTGACCTGTGTCCTCTAGACAGACTACTGCATGTTGACCTGTGTCCTCTAGACAGACTACTGCATGTTGACCTGTATCCTCTAGACAGACTACTGCATGTTGACCTGTGTCCTCTAGACAGACTACTGCATGTTGACCTGTGTCCTCCAGACAGACTACTGCATGTTGACCTGTGTCCTCTAGACAGACTACTGCATGTTGACCTGTGACAGACTCCTCCTCTAGACAGACTACTGCATGTTGACCTGTGTCCTCTAGACAGACTACTGCATGTTGACCTGTGTCCTCTAGACAGACTACTGCATGTTGACCTGTGTCCTCTAGACAGACTACTGCATGTTGACCTGTGTCCTCCAGACAGACTACTGCATGTTGACCTGTGTCCTCCAGACAGACTACTGCATGTTGACCTGTGTCCTCTAGACAGACTACTGCATGTTGACCTGTGTCCTCTAGACAGACTACTGCATGTTGACCTGTGTCCTCTAGACAGACTACTGCATGTTGACCTGTGTCCTCTAGACAGACTACTGCATGTTGACCTGTGTCCTCTAGACAGACTACTGCATGTTGACCTGTGTCCTCTAGACAGACTACTGCATGTTGACCTGTGTCCTCTAGACAGACTACTGCATGTTGACCTGTGTCCTCTAGACAGACTACTGCATGTTGACCTGTGTCCTCTAGACAGACTACTGCATGTTGACCTGTGTCCTCTAGACAGACTACTGCATGTTGACCTGTGTCCTCTAGACAGACTACTGCATGTTGACCTGTGTCCTCTAGACAGACTACTGCATGTTGACCTGTGTCCTCTAGACAGACTACTGCATGTTGACCTGTGTCCTCTAGACAGACTACTGCATGTTGACCTGTGTCCTCTAGACAGACTACTGCATGTTGACCTGTGTCCTCTAGACAGACTACTGCATGTTGACCTGTGTCCTCCAGACAGACTACTGCATGTTGACCTGTGTCCTCTAGACAGACTACTGCATGTTGACCTGTGTCCTCTAGACAGACTACTGCATGTTGACCTGTGTCCTCTAGACAGACTACTGCATGTTGACCTGTGTCCTCTAGACAGACTACTGCATGTTGACCTGTGTCCTCTAGACAGACTACTGCATGCATGACCTGTGTCCTCTAGACAGACTACTGCATGTTGACCTGTGTCCTCTAGACAGACTACTGCATGTTGACCTGTGTCCTCTAGACAGACTACTGCATGTTGACCTGTGTCCTCTAGACAGACTACTGCATGTTGACCTGTGTCCTCTAGACAGACTACTGCATGTTGACCTGTGTCCTCTAGACAGACTACTGCATGTTGACCTGTGTCCTCTAGACAGACTACTGCATGTTGACCTGTGTCCTCTAGACAGACTACTGCATGTTGACCTGTGTCCTCTAGACAGACTACTGCATGTTGACCTGTGTCCTCCAGACAGACTACTGCATGTTGACCTGTGTCCTCTAGACAGACTACTGCATGTTGACCTGTGTCCTCTAGACAGACTACTGCATGTTGACCTGTGTCCTCTAGACAGACTACTGCATGTTGACCTGTGTCCTCTAGACAGACTACTGCATGTTGACCTGTGTCCTCTAGACAGACTACTGCATGTTGACCTGTGTCCTCTAGACAGACTACTGCATGTTGACCTGTGTCCTCTAGACAGACTACTGCATGTTGACCTGTGTCCTCCAGACAGACTACTGCATGTTGACCTGTGTCCTCCAGACAGACTACTGCATGTTGACCTGTGTCCTCTAGACAGACTACTGCATGTTGACCTGTGTCCTCTAGACAGACTACTGCATGTTGACCTGTGTCCTCTAGACAGACTACTGCATGTTGACCTGTGTCCTCTAGACAGACTACTGCATGTTGACCTGTGTCCTCTAGACAGACTACTGCATGTTGACCTGTGTCCTCTAGACAGACTACTGCATGTTGACCTGTGTCCTCTAGACAGACTACTGCATGTTGACCTGTGTCCTCTAGACAGACTACTGCATGTTGACCTGTGTCCTCTAGACAGACTACTGCATGTTGACCTGTGTCCTCTAGACAGACTACTGCATGTTGACCTGTGTCCTCTAGACAGACTACTGCATGTTGACCTGTGTCCTCTAGACAGACTACTGCATGTTGACTGTGTCCTCTAGACAGACTACTGCATGTTGACCTGTGTCCTCTAGACAGACTACTGCATGTTGACCTGTGTCCTCTAGACAGACTACTGCATGTTGACCTGTGTCCTCTAGACAGACTACTGCATGTTGACCTGTGTCCTCTAGACAGACTACTGCATGTTGACCTGTGTCCTCTAGACAGACTACTGCATGTTGACCTGTGTCCTCTAGACAGACTACTGCATGTTGACCTGTGTCCTCTAGACAGACTACTGCATGTTGACCTGTGTCCTCTAGACAGACTACTGCATGCACCTGTTGACAGACTACTGCATGTTGACTGTGTCCTCTAGACAGACTACTGCATGTTGACCTGTGTCCTCTAGACAGACTACTGCATGTTGACCTGTGTCCTCTAGACAGACTACTGCATGTTGACCTGTGTCCTCTAGACAGACTACTGCATGTTGACCTGTGTCCTCTAGACAGACTACTGCATGTTGACCTGTGTCCTCCAGACAGACTACTGCATGTTGACCTGTGTCCTCTAGACAGACTACTGCATGTTGACCTGTGTCCTCTAGACAGACTACTGCATGTTGACCTGTGTCCTCCTCTAGACAGACTACTGCATGTTGACCTGTGTCCTCTAGACAGACTACTGCATGTTGACCTGTGTCCTCCAGACAGACTACTGCATGTTGACCTGTGACTACCATCCTGACAGACTACTGCATGTTGACCTGTGTCCTCTAGACAGACTACTGCATGTTGACCTGTGTCCTCTAGACAGACTACTGCATGTTGACCTGTGTCCTCTAGACAGACTACTGCATGTTGACCTGTGTCCTCTAGACAGACTACTGCATGTTGACCTGTGTCCTCTAGACAGACTACTGCATGTTGACCTGTGTCCTCTAGACAGACTACTGCATGTTGACCTGTGTCCTCTAGACAGACTACTGCATGTTGACCTGTGTCCTCTAGACAGACTACTGCATGTTGACCTGTGTCCTCTAGACAGACTACTGCATGTTGACCTGTGTCCTCTAGACAGACTACTGCATGTTGACCTGTGTCCTCTAGACAGACTACTGCATGTTGACCTGTGTCCTCTAGACAGACTACTGCATGTTGACCTGTGTCCTCTAGACAGACTACTGCATGTTGACCTGTGTCCTCCAGACAGACTACTGCATGTTGACCTGTGTCCTCTAGACAGACTACTGCATGTTGACCTGTGTCCTCTAGACAGACTACTGCATGTTGACCTGTGTCCTCTAGACAGACTACTGCATGTTGACCTGTGTCCTCTAGACAGACTACTGCATGTTGACCTGTGTCCTCTAGACAGACTACTGCATGTTGACCTGTGTCCTCTAGACAGACTACTGCATGTTGACCTGTGTCCTCCAGACAGACTACTGCATGTTGACCTGTGTCCTCTAGACAGACTACTGCATGTTGACCTGTGTCCTCCAGACAGACTACTGCATGTTGACCTGTTTATCCTCTAGACAGACTACTGCATGTTGACCTGTGTCCTCTAGACAGACTACTGCATGTTGACCTGTGTCCTCTAGACAGACTACTGCATCCTGTATCCTCTAGACAGACTACTGCATGTTGACCTGTGTCCTCTAGACAGACTACTGCATGTTGACCTGTGTCCTCCAGACAGACTACTGCATGTTGACCTGTGTCCTCTAGACAGACTACTGCATGTTGACCTGTGTCCTCTAGACAGACTACTGCATGTTGACCTGTGTCCTCTAGACAGACTACTGCATGTTGACCTGTGTCCTCTAGACAGACTACTGCATGTTGACCTGTGTCCTCTAGACAGACTACTGCATGTTGACCTGTGTCCTCTAGACAGACTACTGCATGTTGACCTGTGTCCTCTAGACAGACTACTGCATGTTGACCTGTGACAGACTACTGCATGTTGACCTGTGTCCTCTAGACAGACTACTGCATGTTGACCTGTGTCCTCTAGACAGACTACTGCATGTTGACCTGTGTCCTCTAGACAGACTACTGCATGTTGACCTGTGTCTGACAGACTACTGCATGTTGACCTGTGTCCTCTAGACAGACTACTGCATGTTGACCTGTGTCCTCTAGACAGACTACTGCATGTTGACCTGTGTCCTCTAGACAGACTACTGCATGTTGACCTGTGTCCTCTACTGCATGTTGACCTGTGTCCTCTAGACAGACTACTGCATGTTGACCTGTGTCCTCTAGACAGACTACTGCATGTTGACCTGTGTCCTCTAGACAGACTACTGCATGTTGACCTGTGTCCTCTAGACAGACTACTGCATGTTGACCTGTGTCCTCTAGACAGACTACTGCATGTTGACCTGTGTCCTCTAGACAGACTACTGCATGTTGACCTGTGTCCTCTAGACAGACTACTGCATGTTGACCTGTGTCCTCTAGACAGACTACTGCATGTTGACCTGTGTCCTCCAGACAGACTACTGCATGTTGACCTGTGTCCTCTAGACAGACTACTGCATGTTGACCTGTGTCCTCTAGACAGACTACTGCATGTTGACCTGTGTCCTCTAGACAGACTACTGCATGTTGACCTGTGTCCTCTAGACAGACTACTGCATGTTGACCTGTGTCCTCTAGACAGACTACTGCATGTTGACCTGTGTCCTCTAGACAGACTACTGCATGTTGACCTGTGTCCTCTAGACAGACTACTGCACTGCATGCATGTGACCTGTGTCCTCTAGACAGACTACTGCATGTTGACCTGTGTCCTCTAGACAGACTACTGCATGTTGACCTGTGTCCTCTAGACAGACTACTGCATGTTGACCTGTGTCCTCTAGACAGACTACTGCATGTTGACCTGTGTCCTCTAGACAGACTACTGCATGTTGACCTGTGTCCTCTAGACAGACTACTGCATGTTGACCTGTGTCCTCTAGACAGACTACTGCATGTTGACCTGTGTCCTCTAGACAGACTACTGCATGTTGACCTGTGTCCTCCAGACAGACTACTGCATGTTGACCTGTGTCCTCTAGACAGACTACTGCATGTTGACCTGTGTCCTCTAGACAGACTACTGCATGTTGACCTGTGTCCTCTAGACAGACTACTGCATGTTGACCTGTGTCCTCTAGACAGACTACTGCATGTTGACCTGTGTCCTCTAGACAGACTACTGCATGTTGACCTGTGTCCTCTAGACAGACTACTGCATGTTGACCTGTGTCCTCTAGACAGACTACTGCATGTTGACCTGTGTCCTCCAGACAGACTACTGCATGTTGACCTGTGTCCTCTAGACAGACTACTGCATGTTGACCTGTGTCCTCCAGACAGACTACTGCATGTTGACCTGTGTCCTCTAGACAGACTACCATGTTGACCTGTGTCCTCTAGACAGACTACTGCATGTTGACCTGTGTCCTCCTCTAGACAGACTACTGCATGTTGACCTGTGTCCTCTAGACAGACTACTGCATGTTGACCTGTGTCCTCTAGACAGACTACTGCATGTTGACCTGTGTCCTCTAGACAGACTACTGCATGTTGACCTGTGTCCTCTAGACAGACTACTGCATGTTGACCTGTGTCCTCTAGACAGACTACTGCATGTTGACCTGTGTCCTCCAGACAGACTACTGCATGTTGACCTGTGTCCTCTAGACAGACTACTGCATGTTGACCTGTGTCCTCTAGACAGACTACTGCATGTTGACCTGTGTCCTCTAGACAGACTACTGCATGTTGACCTGTGTCCTCTAGACAGACTACTGCATGTTGACCTGTGTCCTCTAGACAGACTACTGCATGTTGACCTGTGTCCTCTAGACAGACTACTGCATGTTGACCTGTGTCCTCTAGACAGACTACTGCATGTTGACCTGTGTCCTCTAGACAGACTACTGCATGACCTGTGTCCTCTAGACAGACTACTGCATGTTGACCTGTGTCCTCTAGACAGACTACTGCATGTTGACCTGTGTCCTCTAGACAGACTACTGCATGTTGACCTAGACAGACTACTGCATGTTGACCTGTGTCCTCTAGACAGACTACTGCATGTTGACCTGTGTCCTCTAGACAGACTACTGCATGTTGACCTGTGTCCTCTAGACAGACTACTGCATGTTGACCTGTGTCCTCTAGACAGACTACTGCATGTTGACCTGTGTCCTCTAGACAGACTACTGCATGTTGACCTGTGATCCTCTAGACAGACTACTGCATGTTGACCTGTGTCCTCTAGACAGACTACTGCATGTTGACCTGTGTCCTCTAGACAGACTACTGCATGTTGACCTGTGTCCTCTAGACAGACTACTGCATGTTGACCTGTGTCCTCTAGACAGACTACTGCATGTTGACCTGTGTCCTCTAGACAGACTACTGCATGTTGACCTGTGTCCTCTAGACAGACTACTGCATGTTGACCTGTGTCCTCTAGACAGACTACTGCATGTTGACCTGTGTCCTCTAGACAGACTACTGCATGTTGACCTGTGTCCTCTAGACAGACTACTGCATGTTGACCTGTGTCCTCTAGACAGACTACTGCATGTTGACCTGTGTCCTCTAGACAGACTACTGCATGTTGACCTGTGTCCTCTAGACAGACTACTGCATGTTGACCTGTGTCCTCTAGACAGACTACTGCATGTTGACCTGTGTCCTCTAGACAGACTACTGCATGTTGACTGCAGACAGACTACTGCATGTTGACCTGTGTCCTCTAGACAGACTACTGCATGTTGACCTGTGTCCTCTAGACAGACTACTGCATGTTGACCTGTGTCCTCTAGACAGACTACTGCATGTTGACCTGTGACAGACTCCTGTTGACCTAGACAGACTACTGCATGTTGACCTGTGTCCTCCAGACAGACTACTGCATGTTGACCTGTGTCCTCTAGACAGACTACTGCATGTTGACCTGTGTCCTGTGTCTCTAGACAGACTACTGCATGTTGACCTGTGTCCTCTAGACAGACTACTGCATGTTGACCTGTGTCCTCTAGACAGACTACTGCATGTTGACCTGTGTCCTCTAGACAGACTACTGCATGTTGACCTGTGTCCTCTAGACAGACTACTGCATGTTGACCTGTGTCCTCTAGACAGACTACTGCATGTTGACCTGTGTCCTCTAGACAGACTACTGCATGTTGACCTGTGTCCTCTAGACAGACTACTGCATGTTGACCTGTGTCCTCTAGACAGACTACTGCATGTTGACCTGTGTCCTCTAGACAGACTACTGCATGTTGACCTGTGTCCTCTAGACAGACTACTGCATGTTGACCTGTGTCCTCTAGACAGACTACTGCATGTTGACCTGTGTCCTCTAGACAGACTACTGCATGTTGACCTGTGTCCTCTAGACAGACTACTGCATGTTGACCTGCATGACTACTGATGTTGACTGTGTGTCCTCTAGACAGACTACTGCATGTTGACCTGTGTCCTCCAGACAGACTACTGCATGTTGACCTGTGTCCTCTAGACAGACTACTGCATGTTGACCTGTGTCCTCTAGACAGACTACTGCATGTTGACCTGTGTCCTCTAGACAGACTACTGCATGTTGACCTGTGTCCTCCAGACAGACTACTGCATGTTGACCTGTGTCCTCTAGACAGACTACTGCATGTTGACCTGTGTCCTCTAGACAGACTACTGCATGTTGACCTGTGTCCTCTAGACAGACTACTGCATGTTGACCTGTGTCCTCTAGACAGACTACTGCATGTTGACCTGTGTCCTCTAGACAGACTACTGCATGTTGACCTGTGTCCTCAGACAGACTACTGCATGTTGACCTGTGTCCTCTAGACAGACTACTGCATGTTGACCTGTGTCCTCTAGACAGACTACTGCATGTTGACCTGTGTCCTCTAGACAGACTACTGCATGTTGACCTGTGTCCTCTAGACAGACTACTGCATGTTGACCTGTGTCCTCTAGACAGACTACTGCATGTTGACCTGTGTCCTCTAGACAGACTACTGCATGTTGACCTGTGTCCTCTAGACAGACTACTGCATGTTGACCTGTGTCCTCTAGACAGACTACTGCATGTTGACCTGTGTCCTCCAGACAGACTACTGCATGTTGACCTGAGACAGACTACTGCATGTTGACCTGTGTCCTCTAGACAGACTACTGCATGTTGACCTGTGTCCTCTAGACAGACTACTGCATGTTGACCTGTGTCCTCTAGACAGACTACTGCATGTTGACCTGTGTCCTCTAGACAGACTACTGCATGTTGACCTGTGTCCTCTAGACAGACTACTGCATGTTGACCTGTGTCCTCTAGACAGACTACTGCATGTTGACCTGTGTCCTCTAGACAGACTACTGCATGTTGACCTGTGTCCTCTAGACAGACTACTGCATGTTGACCTGTGTCCTCTAGACAGACTACTGCATGTTGACCTGTGTCCTCTAGACAGACTACTGCATGTTGACCTGTGTCCTCTAGACAGACTACTGCATGTTGACCTGTGTCCTCTAGACAGACTACTGCATGTTGACCTGTGTCCTCTAGACAGACTACTGCATGTTGACCTGTGTCCTCTAGACAGACTACTGCATGTTGACCTGTGTCCTCTAGACAGACTACTGCATGTTGACCTGTGTCCTCTAGACAGACTACTGCATGTTGACCTGTGTCCTCTAGACAGACTACTGCATGTTGACCTGTGTCCTCTAGACAGACTACTGCATGTTGACCTGTGTCCTCTAGACAGACTACTGCATGTTGACCTGTGTCCTCTAGACAGACTACTGCATGTTGACCTGTGTCCTCTAGACAGACTACTGCATGTTGACCTGTGTCCTCTAGACAGACTACTGCATGTTGACCTGTGACAGACTACTGCATGTTGACCTGTGTCCTCCAGACAGACTACTGCATGTTGACCTGTGTCCTCTAGACAGACTACTGCATGTTGACCTGTGTCCTCTAGACAGACTACTGCATGTTGACCTGTGTCCTCTAGACAGACTACTGCATGTTGACCTGTGTCCTCTAGACAGACTACTGCATGTTGACCTGTGTCCTCTAGACAGACTACTGCATGTTGACCTGTGTCCTCTAGACAGACTACTGCATGTTGACCTGTGTCCTCTAGACAGACTACTGCATGTTGACCTGTGTCCTCTAGACAGACTACTGCATGTTGACCTGTGTCCTCTAGACAGACTACTGCATGTTGACCTGTGTCCTCTAGACAGACTACTGCATGTTGACCTGTGTCCTCTAGACAGACTACTGCATGTTGACCTGTGTCCTCTAGACAGACTACTGCATGTTGACCTGTGTCCTCCAGACAGACTACTGCATGTTGACCTGTGTCCTCTAGACAGACTACTGCATGTTGACCTGTGTCCTCTAGACAGACTACTGCATGTTGACCTGTGTCCTCTAGACAGACTACTGCATGTTGACCTGTGTCCTCTAGACAGACTACTGCATGTTGACCTGTGTCCTCTAGACAGACTACTGCATGTTGACCTGTGTCCTCTAGACAGACTACTGCATGTTGACCTGTGTCCTCTAGACAGACTACTGCATGTTGACCTGTGTCCTCTAGACAGACTACTGCATGTTGACCTGTGTCCTCTAGACAGACTACTGCATGTTGACCTGTGTTGACCTCCTCTAGACAGACTACTGCATGTTGACCTGTGTCCTCTAGACAGACTACTGCATGTTGACCTGTGTCCTCTAGACAGACTACTGCATGTTGACCTGTGTCCTCTAGACAGACTACTGCATGTTGACCTGTGTCCTCCAGACAGACTACTGCATGTTGACCTGTGTCCTCTAGACAGACTACTGCATGTTGACCTGTGTCCTCTAGACAGACTACTGCATGTTGACCTGTGTCCTCTAGACAGACTACTGCATGTTGACCTGTGTCCTGACCTGTGAGACTACTGCATGTTGACCTGTGTCCTCTAGACAGACTACTGCATGTTGACCTGTGTCCTCTAGACAGACTACTGCATGTTGACCTGTGTCCTCTAGACAGACTACTGCATGTTGACCTGTGTCCTCTAGACAGACTACTGCATGTTGACCTGTGTCCTCTAGACAGACTACTGCATGTTGACCTGTGTCCTCTAGACAGACTACTGCATGTTGACCTGTGTCCTCTAGACAGACTAGCATGTTGACCTGTGTCCTGCATGTTGACCTGTGTCCTCTAGACAGACTACTGCATGTTGACCTGTGTCCTCCAGACAGACTACTGCATGTTGACCTGTTTATCCTCTAGACAGACTACTGCATGTTGACCTGTGTCCTCTAGACAGACTACTGCATGTTGACCTGTGTCCTCTAGACAGACTACTGCATGTTGACCTGTGTCCTCTAGACAGACTACTGCATGTTGACCTGTGTCCTCCAGACAGACTACTGCATGTTGACCTGTGTCCTCTAGACAGACTACTGCATGTTGACCTGTGTCCTCTAGACAGACTACTGCATGTTGACCTGTGTCCTCTAGACAGACTACTGCATGTTGACCTGTGTCCTCCAGACAGACTACTGCATGTTGACCTGTGTCCTCTAGACAGACTACTGCATGTTGACCTGTGTCCTCTAGACAGACTACTGCATGTTGACCTGTGTCCTCCAGACAGACTACTGCATGTTGACCTGTGTCCTCTAGACAGACTACTGCATGTTGACCTGTGTCCTCTAGACAGACTACTGCATGTTGACCTGTTTATCCTCTAGACAGACTACTGCATGTTGACCTGTGTCCTCTAGACAGACTACTGCATGTTGACCTGTGTCCTCTAGACAGACTACTGCATGTTGACCTGTGTCCTCCAGACAGACTACTGCATGTTGACCTGTGTATCCTCTAGACAGACTACTGCATGTTGACCTGTGTCCTCTAGACAGACTACTGCATGTTGACCTGTGTCCTCCAGACAGACTACTGCATGTTGACCTGTGTCCTCTAGACAGACTACTGCATGTTGACCTGTGTCCTCCAGACAGACTATTGCATGTTGACCTGTTTATCCTCTAGACAGACTACTGCATGTTGACCTGTGTCCACTAGACAGACTACTGCATGTTGACCTGTGTCCTCTAGTTAGACTACTGCATGTTGACCTGTGTATCCTCCAGACAGACTACTGCATGTTGACCTGTGTATCCTCTAGACAGACTACTGCATGTTGACCTGTGTCCTCTAGACAGACTACTGCATGTTGACCTGTGTCCTCCAGACAGACTACTGCATGTTGACCTGTGTGTCCTCCAGACAGACTACTGCATGTTGACCTGTGTCCTCTAGACAGACTACTGCATGTTGACCTGTGTCCTCTAGACAGACTACTGCATGTTGACCTGTGTCCTCCAGACAGACTACTGCATGTTGACCTGTGTCCTCTAGACAGACTACTGCATGTTGACCTGTGTCCTCTAGACAGACTACTGCATGTTGACCTGTGTCCTCTAGACAGACTACTGCATGTTGACCTGTGTCCTCTAGACAGACTACTGCATGTTGACCTGTGTCCTCTAGACAGACTACTGCATGTTGACCTGTGTCCTCTAGACAGACTACTGCATGTTGACCTGTGTCCTCTAGACAGACTACTGCATGTTGACCTGTGTCCTCTAGACAGACTACTGCATGTTGACCTGTGTCCTCTAGACAGACTACTGCATGTTGACCTGTGTCCTCTAGACAGACTACTGCATGTTGACCTGTGTCCTCCAGACAGACTACTGCATGTTGACCTGTGTCCTCTAGACAGACTACTGCATGTTGACCTGTGTCCTCTAGACAGACTACTGCATGTTGACCTGTGTCCTCTAGACAGACTACTGCATGTTGACCTGTGTCCTCTAGACAGACTACTGCATGTTGACCTGTGTCCTCCAGACAGACTACTGCATGTTGACCTGACCAGACTACTGCATGTGACCTGTGTCCTCTAGACAGACTACTGCATGTTGACCTGTGTCCTCTAGACAGACTACTGCATGTTGACCTGGTCCTCCAGACAGACTACTGCATGTTGACCTGTGTCCTCTAGACAGACTACTGCATGTTGACCTGTGTCCTCTAGACAGACTACTGCATGTTGACCTGTGTCCTCTAGACAGACTACTGCATGTTGACCTGTGTCCTCTAGACAGACTACTGCATGTTGACCTGTGAATCCTCTAGACAGACTACTGCATGTTGACCTGTGTCCTCTAGACAGACTACTGCATGTTGACCTGTGTCCTCTAGACAGACTACTGCATGTTGACCTGTGTCCTCTAGACAGACTACTGCATGTTGACCTGTGTCCTCCAGACAGACTACTGCATGTTGACCTGTGTCCTCTAGACAGACTACTGCATGTTGACCTGTGTCCTCTAGACAGACTACTGCATGTTGACCTGTGTCCTCTAGACAGACTACTGCATGTTGACCTGTGTCCTCCAGACAGACTACTGCATGTTGACCTGTTTATCCTCTAGACAGACTACTGCATGTTGACCTGTGTCCTCTAGACAGACTACTGCATGTTGACCTGTGTCCTCCAGACAGACTACTGCATGTTGACCTGTGTCCTCTAGACAGACTACTGCATGTTGACCTGTGTCCTCTAGACAGACTACTGCATGTTGACCTGTGTCCTCTAGACAGACTACTGCATGTTGACCTGTGTCCTCTAGACAGACTACTGCATGTTGACCTGTGTCCTCTAGACAGACTACTGCATGTTGACCTGTGTCCTCTAGACAGACTACTGCATGTTGACCTGTGTCCTCTAGACAGACTACTGCATGTTGACCTGTGTCCTCTAGACAGACTACTGCATGTTGACCTGTGTCCTCTAGACAGACTACTGCATGTTGACCTGTGTCCTCTAGACAGACTACTGCATGTTGACCTGTGTCCTCTAGACAGACTACTGCATGTTGACCTGTGTCCTCTAGACAGACTACTGCATACTTGACCTGTGTCCTCTAGACAGACTACTGCATGTTGACCTGTGTCCTCTAGACAGACTACTGCATGTTGACCTGTGTCCTCTAGACAGACTACTGCATGTTGACCTGTGTCCTCTAGACAGACTACTGCATGTTGACCTGTGTCCTCTAGACAGACTACTGCATGTTGACCTGTGTCCTCCAGACAGACTACTGCATGTTGTCCTCTAGACAGACTGCATGTTGACCTGTGTCCTCTTGACTACTGCATGTTGACCTGTGTCCTCTAGACAGACTACTGCATGTTGACCTGTGTCCTCCAGACAGACTACTGCATGTTGACCTGTGTCCTCTAGACAGACTACTGCATGTTGACCTGTGTCCTCCAGACAGACTACTGCATGTTGACCTGTGTCCTCTAGACAGACTACTGCATGTTGACCTGTGTCCTCTAGACAGACTACTGCATGTTGACCTGTGTCCTCTAGACAGACTACTGCATGTTGACCTGTGTCCTCCATCTAGACCAGACTACTGGTTGACCTGTGTCCTCCAGACAGACTACTGCATCCCTGACCCAGCCTCTGACTGGGCTTGCCCCAGGGTCCTCCATCTCCCTGACCCAGCCTCTGACTGGGCTTGCCCCAGGGTCCTCCATCTCCTGATCCAGCCTCTGACTGGGCTTGACCCCAGGGTCCTCCATCTCCTGACCCAGCCTCTGACTGGGCTTGCCCAGGGTCCTCCATCTCCCTGATCCAGCCTCTGACTGGGCTTTCCCCAGGGTCCTCCATCTCCCTGACCCAGCCTCTGACTGGGCTTGACCCAGGGTCCTCCATCTCCCTGACCCAGCCTCCCTGACTGTCCTCCATCTCCCTGACCCAGCCTCTGACTGGGCTTGACCCAGGGTCCTCCATCTCCCTGACCCAGCCTCTGACTGGGCTTGACCCAGGGTCCTCATTCTCCTGACCCAGCCTCTGACTGGGCTTGACCCAGGGTCCTCATTCTCCCTGACCCAGCCTCTGACTGGGCTTGACCCAGGGTCCTCATTCTCCCTGACCCAGCCTCTGACTGGGCTTGACCCAGGGTCCTCATTCTCCCTGACCCAGCCTCTGACTGGGCTTGACCCAGGGTCCTCATTCTCCCTGACCCAGCCTCTGACTGGGCTTGACCCAGGGTCCTCATTCTCCCTGACCCAGCCTCTGACTGGGCTTGACCCAGGGTCCTCATTCTCCCTGACCCAGCCTCTGACTGGGCTTGACCCAGGGTCCTCATTCTCCCTGACCCAGCCTCTGACTGGGCTTGACCCAGGGTCCTCATTCTCCCTGACCCAGCCTCTGACTGGGCTTGACCCAGGGTCCTCATTCTCCCTGACCCAGCCTCTGACTGGGCTTGACCCAGGGTCTCTATCAAGCTACTGTGTGTTTGTTTACTGTGAGGAGGAGAGGAAGTGGAGGAGGAATAGAGGGGGCAGAGGAGGAGGAAGAGGAAGAGAGGAGGCAGAGAGGAAGAGAGGAAGCAGAGGAGGAAGAGAGGAGACGGAAGAGAGGAGAGAGGAGGAAGAGAGGAGAGGAGGAGGAGGAGGAGGAAGAGAGGAAGAGAGGAGAGGAAGCGGAGGAGGAAGCGAGGAGACGGAGGAGAGGAAGTGGAGGAGGAGGGGGAGGCAGAGGTGGCCGAGAGGAGGCAGAGGAGGTGGAGGAGAGGAAAGGGAGGTGGAGGAGAGAGAGGAGGAGGAGGCAGAGGACAAGAGGAGAGGAAGAGAGGGGGTGGCAGAGAGAAGGAGAGGAAGTGGAGGAGGAGGGAGAGAGGAGGCAGAGGTGGCCGAGAGGAAGGTAAGGAGGAAGAGAGGAGGTGGAGGAGGAAGGAGAGAGGAGGCAGAGGTGGAGGGAAGGTAAGGAAAGAGAGGAGGTGGAGGAGGAAGAGCGTAAGCGGAGGAGGAAAAGAGGATGCCCAAGAAACCACTACTAAAAGACACCAATAAGAAGAAGAGTTTTGCTTGGGCAAA
>NW_024609263.1:0-10000 GCF_018296145.1 Oncorhynchus tshawytscha | reverse complement strand
GAGAAAGGAGGAGGGAGAGAAGGAGAGAGAGAGAGGGGGAGAGAGAGAAGAGAGAGGGAGAGAAGGAGAGGGAGGGAGAGAGAGAGAGAGGGAGAGAGGGGGAGAAGAGATTTGGAGAGAAGGAGAGTGAGGTAGAGAGAGAGAAAGGGGGAGGGAGAGAGAGAGAAGGGGAGAGAGAGAGAGAGAGGGAGGGGGAGGGAGGGAGAGAGAGAGAGAGAAAAGATCGGGAGAGAGAGGGAGAGAAGAGATCGGGAGAGAGAGGGAGAGAGAGGGGGAGGGAGCGAGAGAGAGGGAGAGAATGAGAGAGAGGGGGAGAAGAGATCGGGAGAGAAAGGGGAGGGAGAGAAGGAGAGAGAGAGAGGGGGGAGAGAGAGAGAAGAGAGAGGGAGAGAAGGAGAGGGAGGGAGAGAGAGAGGGGAGAGAGGGGGAGAAGAGATTTGGAGAGAAGGAGAGTGAGGTAGAGAGAGAGAAAGGGGGGAGGGAGAGAGAGAGAAGGGGAGAGAGGGAGAGGGAGGGAGGGAGGGAGGGAGAGAGAGAGAGAGAGAGAGAAGAGATCGGGAGAGAAGGAGAGAGAGGGAGAGAAGAGATCGTCCTCTAGACAGACTACTGCATGTTGACCTGTGTCCTCCAGACAGACTATTGCATGTTGACCTGTTTATCCTCTAGACAGACTACTGCATGTTGACCTGTGAATCCTCTAGACAGACTACTGCATGTTGACCTGTGTCCTCTAGACAGACTACTGCATGTTGACCTGTGTCCTCTAGACAGACTACTGCATGTTGACCTGTGAATCCTCTAGACAGACTACTGCATGTTGACCTCTGTCCTCTAGACAGACTACTGCATGTTGACCTGTATCCTCCAGACAGACTACTGCATGTTGACCTGTGTCCTCTAGACAGACTACTGCATGTTGACCTGTGTGTCCTCCAGACAGACTACTGCATGTTGACCTGTGTCCTCTAGACAGACTACTGCATGTTGACCTGTGTCCTCTAGACAGACTACTGCATGTTGACCTGTGTCCTCTAGACAGACTACTGCATGTTGACCTGTGTCCTCCAGACAGACTACTGCATGTTGACCTGTGTCCTCCAGACAGACTACTGCATGTTGACCTGTGTGTCCTCTAGACAGACTAGGCTTGCCCCAGGGTCCTCCATCTCCCTGACCCAGCCTCTGACTGGGCTTGCCCCAGGGTCCTCCATCTCCCTGATCCAGCCACTGACGGGGCTTGCCCCAGGGTCCTCCATCTGCCTGACCCAGCCTCTGACTGGGCTTGCCCCAGGGTCGTCCATCACCCTGATCCAGCCTCTGACTGGGCTTTCCCCAGGGTCCTCCATCTCCCTGACCCAGCCTCTGACTGGGCTTGCCCCAGGGTCCTCCATCTCCCTGATCCAGGGTCCTCCATCTCCCTGACCCAGCCTCTGACTGGGCTTGACCCAGGGTCCTCCATCTCCCTGATCCAGCCTCTGACTGGGCTTGACCCAGGGTCCTCCATCTCCCTGATCCAGCCTCTGACTGGGCTTGACCCAGGGTCCTCATTCTCCCTGACCCAGCCTCTGACTGGGCTTGACCCAGGGTCCTCATTCTCCCTGACCCAGCCTCTGACTGGGCTTGACCCAGGGTCCTCATTCTCCCTGACCCAGCCTCTGACTGGGCTTGACCCAGGGTCCTCATTCTCCCTGACCCAGCCTCTGACTGGGCTTGACCCAGGGTCCTCATTCTCCCTGTCCCAGCCTCTGACTGGGCTTGACCCAGGGTCCTCATTCTTCATGACCCAGCCTCTGACTGGGCGTGACCCATGGTCCTCATTCTCCCTGTCCCAGCCTCTGACTGGGCTTGACCCAGGGTCCTCATTCTTCATGACCCAGCCTCTGACTGGGCGTGACCCATGGTCCTCATTCTCCCTGACCCAGCCTCTGACTGGGCTTGACCCAGGGTCCTCATTCCCCCTGACCCAGCCTCTGACTGGACTTGACCCAGGGTCCTCATTCTCCCTGACCCAGCCTCTGACTGGGCTTGACCCAGGGTCCTCATTCTCCCTGACCCAGCCTCTGACTGGGCTTGACCCAGGGTCCTCATTCTCCCTGACCCAGCCTCTGACTGGGCTTGACCCAGGGTCCTCATTCTCCCTGACCCAGCCTCTGACTGGACTTGACCCAGGGTCCTCATTCTCCCTGACCCAGCCTCTGACTGGGCTTGACCCAGGGTCCTCATTCTCCCTGACCCAGCCTCTGACTGGGCTTGACCCAGGGTCCTCATTCTCCCTGACCCAGCCTCTGACTGGGCTTGACCCAGGGTCCTCATTCTCCCTGACCCAGCCTCTGACTGGGCTTGACCCAGGGTCTCTATCAAGCTACTGTGTGTTTGTTTACTGTGAGGAGGAGAGGAAGTGGAGGAGGAATAGAGGGGGCAGAGGAGGAGGAAGAGGAAGAGAGGAGGCAGAGAGGAAGAGAGGAAGCAGAGGAGGAAGAGAGGAGACGGAAGAGAGGAGAGGAGGAGGAAGAGAGGAGAGGAGGAGGAGGAAGAGAGGAAGAGAGGAGAGGAAGCGGAGGAGGAAGCGAGGAGACGGAGGAGAGGAAGTGGAGGAGGAGGAGGCAGAGGTGGCCGAGAGGAGGCAGAGGAGGTGGAGGAGAGGAAGGGGAGGTGGAGGAGAGGAGAGGAGGAGGCAGAGGACGAGAGGAGAGGAAGAGAGGGGGCAGAGAGAAGGAGAGGAAGTGGAGGAGGAGGGAGAGAGGAGGCAGAGGTGGCCGAGAGGAAGGTAAGGAGGAAGAGAGGAGGTGGAGGAGGAAGAGCGTAAGCGGAGGAGGAAAAGAGGATGCCCAAGAAACCACTACTAAAAGACACCAATAAGAAGAAGAGTTTTGCTTGGGCAAAGAAATATGAGCAATGGACATTAGACTGGTGGAAATCTGTCCTTTGGTCTGATGAGTCCAAATTTGAGATTTTGGCTTCCAACCGCCGTGTCTTTGTGAGACGCAGAGTAGGTGAACGGATGATCTCCGCATGTGTGGTTCCCACCGTGAAGCATGGAGGAGGAGGTGTGATTTTGTGGGGGTGATTTATTTAGTATTCAAGGCACACTTAACCAGCATGGCTACCACAGCATTCTGCAGCGATATGCCATCCCATCTGGTTTGCGCTAAGTGGGACTATTATTTGTTTTTCAACAGGACAATGACCCAACACACCTCCAGGCTGTGTAAGGGCTATTTGACCAAGAAGGAGAGTGATGGAGTGCTGCATCAGATGACCTGACCTCCGTAATCACCCAACTTAACCCAATTGAGATGGTTTTGGATGAGTTGGACCGCAGAGTGAAGGAAAAGTAGCCAACAAGCGCTCAGCATATGTGGGAACTCCTTCAAAACGGATTGAAAAAGCATTTCTCATGATTCTGAGAGAATGCCAAGAGTGTGCAAAGCTATCACCAAGGCAAAGGGTGGCTACTTTGATATATATAAAATATATTTTGCTTTTGGTTACTACATGATTCCATATGTGTTATTTCATAGTTTTGATGTCTTCACTATCATTCTACAATGTAGAAAATAGTAAAAATAAAGAAAATCCCTTGAATGAGTAGGTGTGTCCTAATTGATACTGTATATACGTATGCACTGCACTACGAAGGATGGGATAACCCCTCTGACATACCACACTGGAGTATGCAGTATATAGGGAATAGTGTGCCAATTGGGACACAGGTAACATTTTGTGACCCTATCCTTTCTAAACTAGAATGTAGCTGTTCACAACTACTTCTACCATGACACACCATCCATCCAGTCAGCCAGTCAGTCAGCCAGTCAATCAACCAGTTGGCCAGTCAATCAACCAGTCAGTCAGCCAGTCAGTCAACCAGTCAGCCAGTCAGTCAGCCAGTCAATCAACCAGTTGGCCAGTCAATCAACCAGTCAGCCAGTCAGTCAGCCAGTTGGCCAGTCAATCAACCAGTCAGCCAGTCAGTCAGCCAGTCAATCAACCAGTTGGCCAGTCAATCAACCAGTCAGCCAGTCAGTCAGCCAGTCAGTCAGTGTTTTCTAGTCAACAGCTCTTTCTCTCTCCTCTGCCATCACTGCCACCAAGTCTCATTCCTTGTTCTCTTTGTCCCTTCCCACTTTCCAAAACACTCTCACCTTTGTCTGTCTCACTCTCCATCTCTCCAACCCATGTTCACTTTCTCCCTCAGACAACCTCCCTCCCTCCCTCCCTCCCTCCCTCCCTCCTCCCTCCCTCCCTCCCTCCCTCCCCCTCCCTCCCTCCCTCCCTCCCTCCCTCCCTCCCCTCCCTCCCCCTCTCCCTCCCTCCCTCCCTGTCTCTCTCCCTCCCAGTCTCTCTCCCTCTCTCTCTCCCTCTCTCTCTCCCCTCTCTCTCTCTCTCTCTCTCTCTCTCTCTCTCTCTCTCAAGGAACTTCTTGTCATCTGTGATTGGTCTACCCGCAACTCTTTTATCTAGTTGGGTTTTCTAACTTTACCTCCATCATTTGTCTGTTTGAACCAAAAACAAACAAATCTAAAAGTCAAAGAAATGCATGGAGACAGAGAGAAGAGATCTAGAGAGAGGGAGAGAAGAGATCGGGAGAGAGAGGGAGAGAAGAGATCGGGAGAGAGAGGGAGAGAAGAGATCGGGAGAGAGAGGGAGAGAAGAGATCGGGAGAGAGAGGGAGAGAAGAGATCGGGAGAGAGGGAGAGAAGAGATCGGGAGAGAGAGGGAGAGAGAGGAGGAGGAGGGAGGGAGCGAGAGAGAGGGAGAGAATGAGAGAGAGGGGGAGAAGAGATTGGGAGAGAAAGGGGGAGGGAGAGAAGGAGAGAGAGAGAGGGGGAGAGAGAGAAGCGAGAGGGAGAGAAGGAGAGGGAGGGAGAGAGAGAGAGGGGAGAGAGGGGAGAAGAGATTTGGAGAGAAGGAGAGTGAGGTAGAGAGAGAGAAAGGGGAGGGAGAGAGAGAGAAGGGGAGAGAGAGAGAGAGGGAGAGGGAGGGAGGGAGAGAGAGAGAGAGAAGAGATCGGGAGAGAGAGAGAGGAGAGAAGAGATCGGGAGAGAGAGAGAGAAGAGACCGGAGAGAGAGAGAGAGAGAGAGAGATCGGGAGAGAGAGGGAGAGAAGAGATCGGGAGAGAGAGGGAGAGAGAGGGGAGGGAGCGAGAGAGAGGGAGAGAATGAGAGAGAGGGGGAGAAGAGATTGGGAGAGAAAGGAGGAGGGAGAGAAGGAGAGAGAGAGAGGGGAGAGAGAGAAGAGAGGGAGAGAAGGAGAGGGAGGGAGAGAGAGAGAGAGGGGAGAGAGGGGGAGAAGAGATTTGGAGAGAAGGAGAGTGAGGTAGAGAGAGAGAAAGGGGGAGGGAGAGAGAGAGAAGGGGAGAGAGAGAGAGGGAGAGGGAGGGAGGGAGAGAGAGAGAGAGAAGAGATCGGGAGAGAGAGGGAGAGAAGAGATCGGGAGAGAGAGGGAGAGAGAGGGGGAGGGAGCGAGAGAGAGGGAGAGAATGAGAGAGAGGGGGAGAAGAGATCGGGAGAGAAAGGGGAGGGAGAGAAGGAGAGAGAGAGAGGGGAGAGAGAGAAGAGAGAGAGGGAGAGAAGGAGAGGGAGGGAGAGAGAGAGGGGAGAGAGGGGGAGAAGAGATTTGGAGAGAAGGAGAGGAGGTAGAGAGAGAGAAAGGGGGAGGGAGAGAGAGAGAAGGGGAGAGAGGGAGAGGGAGGGAGGGAGGGAGAGAGAGAGAGAGAGAGAGAGAAGAGATCGGGAGAGAAGGAGAGAGAGGGAGAGAAGAGATCGGGAGAGAGAGAGAGAAGAAAGAGATCGTGAGAGAAGGAGAGAGAAGAGAGAAGGAGAGAGAGGGAAGAGATCAGGAGAGAAGGAGAGAGAGGGAGAGGGGGAGAGGGAGAGGGCGAGAGAGGGATGGGGAGAGAAGGGGAGAGGGAGAGAGGGAGAGGTAGGGTAGAGTGAGGGAGAAAATGTGGGGTAGAGAGGGAGAGAAAATGTGGGGTAGAGAGGGAGAAAAGGTGAGGTAGAGAGAGGGAGAAAAGGTGGGGTAGAGTGAGGGAGAAAAGGTAGTGAGGGAGAACAGGTGAGGTAGAGAGAGGGAGAACAGATGAGGTAGAGAGAGAGGGAGAATAGGTGAGGTAGAGAGAAGGAGAATAGGTGAGGTAGAGAGAGGGAGAACAGGTGAGGTAGAGAGAGGGAGAATAGGTGAGGTAGAGAGAGGGAGAATAGGTGAGGTAGAGAGAGAGGGAGAACAGGTGAGGTAGAGAGAGGGAGAATAGGTGAGGTAGAGAGAAGGAGAATAGGTGAGGTAGAGAGAGAGAGGGAGAATAGGTGAGGTAGAGAGAGAGGGAGAATAGGTGAGGTAGAGAGAGGGAGAACAGATGAGGTAGAGAGAGGGAGAACAGATGAGGTAGAGAGCGGGAGAACAGGTGAGGTAGAGAGAAGGAGAATAGGTGAGGTAGAGAGAGGGAGAATAGGTGAGGTAGAGAGAGGGAGAATAGATGAGGTAGAGAGAGAGGGAGAACAGATGAGGTAGAGAGAGGGAGAACAGATGAGGTAGAGAGAGGGAGAATAGATGAGGTAGAGAGAGGGAGAGTAGATGAGGTAGAGAGAGGGAGAATAGATGAAGTAGAGAGAGGGAGAATAGATGAGGTAGAGAGAGGGAGAACAGGTGAGGTAGAGAGAGGAGAATAGATGAGGTAGAGAGAGGGAGAATAGATGAGGTAGAGAGAGGGAGAATAGGTGAGGTAGAGAGAGAGGGAGAATAGGTGAGGTAGAGAGAGGGAGAACAGATGAGGTAGAGAGAGGGAGAACAGATGAGGTAGAGAGCGGGAGAACAGGTGAGGTAGAGAGAAGGAGAATAGGTGAGGTAGAGAGAGGGAGAATAGGTGAGGTAGAGAGAGGAGAATAGATGAGGTAGAGAGAGGGAGAACAGATGAGGTAGAGAGAGGGAGAACAGATGAGGTAGAGAGAGGGAGAATAGATGAGGTAGAGAGAGGGAGAATAGATGAGGTAGAGAGAGGAGAATAGATGAAGTAGAGAGAGGGAGAATAGATGAGGTAGAGAGAGGGAGAACAGGTGAGGTAGAGAGAGGGAGAATAGATGAGGTAGAGAGGAGAATAGATGAGGTAGAGAGAGGGAGAATAGGTGAGGTAGAGAGAGGGAGAATAGATGAGGTAGAGAGAGGGAGAATAGATGAGGTAGAGAGAGGGAGAACAGATGAGGTAGAGAGAGGGAGAACAGGTGAGGTAGAGAGAGGGAGAATAGGTGAGGAGGGAAAATAGATGAGGTAGAGAGAGGGAAACAGATGAGGTAGAGAGAGGGGAGAACAGGTGAGGTAGAGAGAGAGGAGAATAGGTGAGGTAGGGAGAGAGGGAGAACAGGTGAGGTAGAGAGAGGGAGAATAGGTGAGGTAGAGAGAGGGAGAATAGGTGAGGTAGAGAGAGGGAGAACAGGTGAGGTAGAGAGAGGGAGAACAGGTGAGGTGAGAGAGGGAGAATAGGTGAGAGGTATAGAGAGGGAGAATAGGTGAGGTAGAGAGGGAGAATAGGTGAGGTAGAGAGAGGTAGAACAGGTAAGGTAGAGAGAGGGAAAATAGGTGAGGTAGAGAGGGGAGAACAGGTGAGGTAGAGTGAGGGAGAATAGGTGAGGTAGAGAGAGGGAGAATAGGTGAGGTAGAGAGAGGAGAATAGATGAGGTAGAGAGAGGGGAGAATAGGTGAGGTAGA
This sequence comes from Oncorhynchus tshawytscha, assembly GCF_018296145.1. NCBI lineage: Eukaryota > Metazoa > Chordata > Actinopteri > Salmoniformes > Salmonidae > Oncorhynchus > Oncorhynchus tshawytscha. The sequence continues at coordinate 2,295 of NW_024609263.1, read as the reverse complement.
GAGAGGGAGGGAGAACAGGTGAGGTAGAGAGAGGGAGAATAGGTGAGGTAGAGAGAGGGAGAACAGGTGAGGGAGAAAGAGGGAGAGAGAGAGAGAGAGAGAGAGATCGGGAGAGAGAGAGAGAAGAGATCGGGAGAGAGAGAGAGAGAAGAGATCGGGAGAGAGAGGGAGAGAAGAGATCGGGAGAGAGAGAGAGAGAGAGGGGAGGGAGCGAGAGAGAGGGAGAGAATGAGAGAGAGGGGGAGAAGAGATTGGGAGAGAAAGGAGGAGGGAGAGAAGGAGAGAGAGAGAGGGGGGAGAGAGAGAAGAGAGAGGGAGAGAAGGAGAGGGAGGGAGAGAGAGAGAGAGGGGAGAGAGGGGAGAAGAGATTTGGAGAGAAGCAGAGTGAGGTAGAGAGAGAGAAAGGGGAGGGAGAGAGAGAGAAGGGGAGAGAGAGAGAGAGAGAGAGGGAGGGAGGGAGAGAGAGAGAGAAAAGATCGGGAGAGAGAGGGAGAGAAGAGATCGGGAGAGAGAGGAGAGAGAGGGGGAGGGAGCGAGAGAGAGGGAGAGAATGAGAGAGAGGGGGAGAAGAGATCGGGAGAGAAAGGGGAGGGAGAGAAGGAGAGAGAGAGAGGGGGAGAGAGAGAAGAGAGAGGGAGAGAAGGAGAGGGAGGGAGAGAGAGGGGGAGAGAGGGGGAGAAGAGATTTGGAGAGAAGGAGAGGAGGTAGAGAGAGAGAAAGGGGGAGAGAGAGAGAAGGGGAGAGAGGAGAGAGGGAGGGAGGGGAGAGAGAGAGAGAGAGAGAGAAGAGATCGGGAGAGAAGGAGAGAGAGGGAGAGAAGAGATCGGGAGAGAGAGAGAGAAGAAAGAGATCGTGAGAGAAGGAGAGAGAAGAGAGAAGGAGAGAGAGGGAAGAGATCAGAGAGAAGGAGAGAGAGGGAGAGGGGGAGAGGGAGAGGGCGAGAGAGGGATGGGGAGAGAAGGGGAGAGGGAGAGAGGGAGAGGTAGGGTAGAGAGAGGGAGAAAATGTGGGGTAGAGAGGGAGAGAAAATGTGGGGAGAATAGAGAGGGAGAAAAGGTGAGGTAGAGAGAGGGAGAAAAGGTGGGGTAGAGAGGGGGAGAAAGGTGGGAGTGAGGGAGAACAGGTGAGGTAGAGAGAGGGAGAACAGATGAGGTAGAGAGAGAGGGAGAATAGGTGAGGTAGAGAGAGGAGAACAGGTGAGGTAGAGAGGGAGAATAGGTGAGGTAGAGAGAGGGAGAATAGGTGAGGTAGAGAGAGAGAGGAGAACAGGTGAGGTAGAGAGAGGGAGAATAGGTGAGGTAGAGAGAAGGAGAATAGATGAGGTAGAGAGAGGGAGAGGAGAATAGGTGAGGTAGAGAGAGAGGGAGAATAGGTGAGGTAGAGAGAGGGAGAACAGATGAGGTAGAGAGAGGGAGAACAGATGAGGGAGAGAGTGGGAGAACAGGTGAGGTAGAGAGAAGGAGAATAGGTGAGGTAGAGAGAGGGAGAATAGGTGAGGTAGAGAGAGGGAGAATAGATGAGGTAGAGAGAGAGGGAGAACAGATGAGGTAGAGAGAGGGAGAACAGATGAGGTAGAGAGAGGGAGAATAGATGAGGTAGAGAGAGGGAGAATAGATGAGGTAGAGAGAGGGAGAATAGATGAAGTAGAGAGAGGGAGAATAGATGAGGTAGAGAGAGGGAGAACAGGTGAGGTAGAGAGAGGAGAATAGATGAGGTAGAGAGAGGGAGAATAGATGAGGTAGAGAGAGGGAGAATAGGTGAGGTAGAGAGAGAGGGAGAATAGGTGAGGTAGAGAGAGGGAGAACAGATGAGGTAGAGAGAGGGAGAACAGATGAGGTAGAGAGAGGGAGAACAGGTGAGGTAGAGAGAGGAGAATAGGTGAGGTAGAGAGAGGGAGAATAGGTGAGGTAGAGAGAGGAGAATAGATGAGGTAGAGAGAGAGGAGAAACAGATGAGGTGAGAGAGAGGGAGAACAGATGAGGTAGGGAGAGAGGGAGAATAGATGAGGTAGAGAGAGGGAGAATAGATGAGGTAGAGAGAGGGAGAATAGAGAAAGTAGGTAGAGAGGAGAATAGATGAGGTAGAGAGAGGGAGAATAGGTGAGGTAGAGAGAGGGAGAATAGATGAGGTAGAGAGAGGGAGAATAGATGAGGTAGAGAGAGGGAGAATAGATGAGGCAGAGGTAGAGAGAGGGAGAATAGATGAGGTAGAGAGAGGGAGAATAGATGAGGTAGAGAGAGGGAGAATAGATGAGGTAGAGAGAGGGAGAACAGATGAGGTAGAGAGAGGGAGAAC